>NW_020455660.1:258443-267344 GCF_003342845.1 Nothoprocta perdicaria
GCCGTTGGCGCGCTCGTTGGCGCGGCCGTTGAGCGGCGCGTGACTGCCCCGTCTGAGGGGGCCAAATAACCTTTCCTCCCATTTCAGCGCCCAGCCACCCGCGCGCCCTTGGAGCGGGCAGTGGCGACCGAGTATTAGTCGCGGAGAGGGCGTGTGGTGGCTGCCCGTTTAAACGCCGTGTTCATAGGGAGAGGCTGTTGTTGCTGGTGTCTTCAAAGATGCAGCTGCACGTGGCGAACGCGGCTCCGCGGTGGATAATTAGGTGAATTATTCACCTGCGTGCTTCAGCGGGTGGAGCTGAACTAAGGACTGCTGCTAATCCAAAAGAAAACTCCAACTAGTTAAAAGTAAAACAAAGAGATCACCTCCACAAACAAATATTTTATTTTCGCTCAACATCAAAAGCAGAAAAGAAAATCCCAAACTGAAGCTCCCTTTGGAATTGTGCATGTGTTTGTGCATGTATGTGTGTAGAACAAGACCCCAAGAAATCTGTATCATTAAGGGACATTGGCAACTGCCAGACCCTCTGACAGGGTTGCTGTGGAAGGGACCTGGAGAGCCCTGCTCATCCAGCCCCTTCTCCCAGGGAGGATCCACCATATCAAATCCAGTCCCAACAGCTGCTTGTCTGATCTGTTTAAGAACCGCTCATGACAGACAGTTTTTTCACACCACCCCTGGGCAATCTACCCAGGCACTTTGATATCCTCACTGCTGGGGACGCAAACCAAGATCTCCACAGCCTGTAGTTTCAACTAATTTTCCTGTTCCTAGTAGATAATAAATAAAAGATGGAATCCCTGAAGAGTATATAAAATGATGATGCAACTTCCACGTATTTCTTCTGTCTTCCACAATTTCAGATTATCCATTCTTTGGAGGATCTAAATTTGATCACCAATAGGTGATCAGATCAGCATCAGGGGCTGTGATCACCCTTTCCTCACAGGTCACTTTACAGACACGTCCTCCAGTTGTTCTCTGGACTTGCTCCAGCTGGTTTACATTGTTCTTGATACCTCTTGCCCACTGCTAGGCCTCATATTCACATTACTAGTGCTTCGGAAGATTGCAAATGCAATGTGATGTGCCTCAGGATTTATCCTTGGTGTTATATTCGCCCCAAACATTTGCCTTTCTTGCAAGTGTCACACTGTTAATGCACATTTCATGCATGTCTTTGCAATCTGTTCCACCTCAGAGGCTTTTGCAAATCACTGCTCCCTTGCTCGTCTTTCCCTGTTTTGGACTTGTGCCAAAGAGTAATGCAAACGTACCTCAAATGTACTTCCTAAATACTATTTAAACATATAATTGCAACAAGATTTGTCCAAGTGATGCTCAGCTCCAAACATCAGCTCAGCACTGCATGGGTAGTGCTCATCAGAGGTTTGCAGGTCCCTACCATCAGCTGTGTCCATGAAAGAAGTCAGTCTAAGGACAAACACAGACTGGGGAAGGGAAGGATGAAGAAGAGTTCTAGGTTTAATCCAGATCACTGTGTTGCTCACAGAGCAGCACTACAAAACCAGCTTCCTGAGTGTGAGATCACCAAACATCTCATTAGTTAAGCTGGTCTCCTGCTACCATCATGCCCTTCCTACACACTGGCATAACTTCAGTTGTGCTCGTAGTACTGTTGAACTCCTCTTAACTGCCTTTTTCTTGGGCTTCCCTTTCTCTTTTGTTACCAGTTCTCACAGTAAAGTTGGTTTTCTTTGAGGTCTTTGATCTTCTACTCTTCTAATCTCCTTTGTCTTCGAGCATTTTTAAAAAACTCCAATGATAAGCAATAGATGGGTTTTTTTCCTCCATTTTGTAAGAAATATGAATTGCATCTCATATCCTCAGGCCTCAAGTTAACTTTTAAATTTTGCTTTACAATTTATGGTTACAGGAAACTGTAAGGAGTCTCCAAATTGCGTTTTTGTGTTTCCTTCCCCACTTTGCTCCAGAAGTTTGCCTTTCTTGCCTTCTTTTCCTCTTCCACACCACCCCTTTTCCACATGTAGTCACCATCACTCCCAGTAACAAGGCAGTTTATAAACCTAGGACTTTGGCTCCGTCCTTTATTAGGAATCAGGATTACGCAAACTTTCTCAGGCCATACGTGTTTGCTAAGACCTGCATTGCATTAGGCAATGGCTTGGCAAGTACCAGCTTGTATGTGGTGCAGAGAATCCTCTCTCCTCACAGCGACTGTGAAACCACGTTGGGCCAAATGGGGCAGACCCATCTTGTTTAGCAAGGCCCAGCACGAACTCTCGAGACTCCGTCCATCCACTGTCAGCTCGAGTTCTTTAAAAAACACCTGAGCCATGTGAATTTCAGAGCCCACAAACAAGCCATGAGCCTTGTAGAGCTGCAGAGTGACACCTCAAAAATGAGTGGGGGTATCAAAAAGCTACAGGGGCACCTGTTTTTTTTTTTGTTTTTGTTTTTGTTTTTGTTTTTTTTGCTTATGTAAAAGCTCATTAGGGCAGCTCCGAGTTACAGTCTTGAGACCTGTGGCTGGTGAATAGAAGAGCCCTTCTGGCTGCAGACATCTCCACTTTCATTCCACCTCACCGGATTAAAAAGAACAAAAGTAAAGTCTCTAGGTCAGTCTGCATTCCTGCCCGTGAAACTTAGAATTAGATAGATAGGTTTCAAAATAGCAAACATCAAGGGAATGCCAAAGCTCTGGTTTTAAATGGGAAGCTTCCAGTAGCTTTTACTAAAGGCAAAGGTTAATGTCTTCCCCTCATTAGTTTTGCCAATGCAAGATTGCAACAAATTATTCTGTGGGAAAGCTGTAGGATGATTTACACTCTTTCCTTGTCCAATAAAGACAAGAAGTGCCGGGATCTGCTGCCAACTTCAGCTCTGCAAGGAAGGTTCCCACCTTAATCAGCATTAGGTGCTCACCAGAAGATACATTGTTCTTTCTTTCAAAATCTTGCTTTTCAGGTTTGAAGATGCTGGCTTTTAAAAATGTGTATCTACGAAACGCTGCATTTCAAGTAACACACTTCAAAAAAAAAAAAAAAAAAAAAAAAGAGGTTAATCTAGATACAGGGGCTGAATTAATGTAACTGCTGGCACCTGTCTTGTGTGTAAGAGATTTCAGTGTATGCACTGAATGATAAGCACTCTATGATAAGATATTTAAGACTTCAGTACTTCATGTAAAGCCTCCTTAGTCAAACTGCCTCTGTCCAAAATGACTTTGATTGCTAGAATTTCTCTCCAATGTCTTCAAGAGACACATGTGCCCATATACACACATGACCTTTCTCCTTTATCCAAAGCAAAAAGGGAGCTCATCTCCCTCTGCTAGCTGCTCCTGTTCCACCTCTGGCACCTTCCTGGAGCCTCTGGCAGGACTGGAGGAATCTGCACAGGCCTTTATAAAAGCATTAGTGTGTCCCTTGATTTGCTACAGCTGATGTTCTCCTGGTGTCCTTCCTGTCAATTTTTATCTATTTCTGGGACACTAATCCTTGAGGCAAAGTTTCTTATATCCATTTATAACTTTAGGGGAATTTTGTTTACTAGAGTGGAAAATGAGATGCCCTTCCCTAAGTACTTTTTAATTAAAATAATAATAAGGTGGCAGAAAGAATGCATTGCAATGTTAATTACACAATACTATATAAAGAGGACTTCTTTTCTTTCTTTTAACCCTATCATGTCTCGTACCCCAAAGCATGAAATAGGATCACTACTTGCATCATTACAAAAGTTACTACAGAACTCATAAAAGTAGATCATGAGTAGGCAGAAGTGTTGAGGTATGAGGTTGGTTAATAATGCGCGGATAATTCACTGCAGAACATGGAAAATTCTGGTGGTGAATGTGTGAGGAATGAAGAAGTCCCAGGTATCCCGGGACCGGGGGCGTGGGTAGAGTTGCCCAGCACTGTGAGACTATGAAATAACTGTTCTGGAGCAAAGTCCACAGCTCTTAGTGTCACGGGATATCTTATGCTTAATTCATGCAAAATATTATTTTATTATGAAAATGGAAGAGGCCCCCAAAAGCCTTGCCATACGGAACCTGCAAATTCATAATGAACCAGACTGCTTAGACCAAGACAAAAAAAGAGGAGCTTAAAACAAAAACCAGGCTTCCCGAATTCAGTTCAAAAGAGAGTTTTTTGCCACACACGACACGTGAATAATATTTTATTTTCAGGAAAACAAGTTTTATGGAATTAAATATAACAACCAAGAGCACAAAGAAGGATGAATTCAAATAATGAAATGTAGTAATATGAATGAAAATCAAATAGCAAATTATTGGACATCTTTTTCAAATTGAGATATTACCTTATCGTTTTGAAAATAAATGTATAGATTATTTTATCTGAAAACATACATATATGTAGGAATTGTCATATCTGGTTTCATTTTCAGCCAAATAAAACTGTCTTTAAAACCAGTAAATGTAAAAGTTATCCTCCCCTCCCCCTATTGTGTTTGTTTCGAAATCTGGAGATTGTAAAAGAGCAGATGATACCCCTGACAGCTGCAACTCCTCCCACACTCATTCCTTAATAAGCTGCGTGCACATTCCCATTCCTACAGAGCTCCACACGGTGTGCTGAAGGAATAAAAGCACTATTTACCTACAGGAATCCAGCAGAGATGGCAGCTTTTGGTTGCCAGTGGGCAGTTAAACTCTTTACTCAGCCCATGCAGCAGCTGCCACTTCTGAGAGTGAATTTGTAACAGGTATGAAAAGACTGAGGATGCTGCAGTTTTCCAGCTACACTCCTACCATCCTCAGCACAGGCCAGCCAAGAAAGTGCAGGGGAAGAGCACATTTGTCTGATCTTCTTGAGCAGTAACCACCCTTGCCTTCGACAGCTCTCTCATATATTTAAGTGCTCCCACAGTAGATCAAGAGATTGCAAAACATGATGCCCTTGCTAGGCACTGCAGAGCTGCGCCCTGTCTGTTACTCCCGGCATTTTGGGGGTAATAATTAATGCAATTTGAAATTTGAAAATTCCTCCCTAAGATAAGTGCTTACAATTTCTCCCATGGATGCGAAGAAGAAATTTAAATGCAACTAAAAAATTACAGAGTGAAGTTAGGGGCCCAGAAAAGTGCAAACTAATCTATACCTGAGAAGTAATCTGAGTTTCAGACATTCGATGGTAAATTAAAACCTGAAATACAATAATGCTAAAAGAAGCAGAGGGATGAATGTTTAGCTCAGTGAATGGCTAATGTGGGAGATAGGGGCAATGCAGAAACTACAGAAGGAAATAAAAATCCCTCAGCATTTGAAAGTCTCATTTAAATGTCAAATTTCAATTCAGAAACATAACTGTAATGAATATACTGATAACGTGCAGCAGGTTCCAGGAGTGGGATGGGGAGATAACTCCTGGGAAAAAATGAAAGCACAAAGAGTGCGTTAACATATTTACAAAGCACCAGCTAAAAATAGCTGCAGCGGCTGGAAAGTGTGTTGCAAATGTCTGAGGCTGCGAATCCCTGGGGCTGCGGAGCGCCGGGCTTGGGACACCAGAACAGCTGCATCCCTGGGCGAGGCCCCTCCTCCCAGCTCACAGCCGGAGAAGGATGTCAGGGGCTCGGTGCCCAAGCCCGGGCTAGGACTGGGCTAACTAACTGTGCTGCACTAAGCAGGACGGAGCTCCGGAACAGTCACCGCGAGGAGACCACGTGTGGTGGCAAGAACAAGGTGTGGGGCAGGTAGCTCACTGGTCTCAGCTTCTGCGGCCTTCGTTATCACCGTGAGCTGCCTGGCTGCCCTCCCCTCCGCTCCTCAGTCACTGCTTGATCACAACAGCAGCTCCTGCTGGTTCTCAAAGTCAATATTCCCCATATCTCATTTAAGCAAGGCCATTATAAAAGTATCTATATGCGCTTATTAGACTAACTGCTTGCAAGCACAAAGTACAGCTGCTCGTTTTTACTCGCTGTCACTCTCTTAGCAGCTTTATTTGCCTACAGAGCTGCTTGGTAGCCAGCCAAGGCCTGGCCCAAGCCCAGGTACCTCTGTACAGTGCATTTAAATGCTCTGTCACTGTTCACGCAGAGCAAAGTACAAGTCAGTTTCTTCTTTCACACTGTATAAAGTCTGTTCACGTGCACAGAAGGACTCCAAGACTGACCAGCTTTTCACACTGCCAAAACCAAGACCACTCATTTTTACTACATTTGTAAATCACAGCTGAACTCCATAGGTGCTTTTGTTCCTAAGAGTCCCATAGCTTGCTTTGAGCTGATAACATCTTCTGTCTTTTGGCCTCCAAAGACCTTGCTCTTTCCCAGCACTATCCTGAACAGCCCCTGTGTAGTGCCATGTATCTGCTGTACTTGACCTGCTGTTCTTTACGCTGAAGGTTAAGAAGGTCAGACCTCAACAAATCCCCAATCTTCACCCCAGAAACTGCAGCTGCTCAGCACAACCTTCTCTGTCATGTTCCTCAGGGAGGGCACGCAGTTACTCTTGCCAGCCCCACAGCAGGCCTAGCCCCTTTGCCCCATCACAACTTCCCTCAAAGCCAACATCTCTTCTGTCCTCAGGAAGTGCCAGAGCAGAAGGGAAAGGAACTCCGGAGGGAAGGAGAAATGATGGTAGCCGTGGTGGAGCTTGGCTCCCTCCTGCTCATACTGAAAAGGGAAGAAACACTGTTTGGTGTCATACAGACACTCTCAGCCTTGTAGTCCTGCACTAGAGAACTGCTGCAGAGTTCCCCAAAATTGGCAGTGTGCAAATACACCCCCTCAAGGAGGTATCCAGAGACCTGCCACAAGGCTGACCAGTTGCATTCACTCGTTCATTTCTGTAGAAAACAGCACGTCGGTTTCTGGACCTCACCAGTGCCTTGCCACACGACTGAGCAGGCAGCACTTGTAGCGTTTCCCGGGAGGATGGCAGCAGAAACACCAAAGGCAACACAGGGCCAGCAAGGTGCCCCCCCATCTCTGGAGCCCACCTGCTCAGCAGCAGGCAGGTCCTTAACTGAACTATGGGGAATGCTGAAGGGCCAAGTGGTCTTACGGGGCAGGGAGAATGCGCAGCGCGTCCTTGTTGTGTCTTGACACTCCTCTGACAAGGCCAGGCTGGTGTGGGATCCCGTGCCAGCCAGGAGAAAGCCTCGCTGCCCAGGGCAGGCCCTGCTCTCTCCCACAAGTAAGATGGCTCGAAGGTGTCTAACGTGGATGGAAAATCAGTTATTTAAGGTTTTGCTTTAGTGATACCATCTTATTTTTCACCCACCAAAGCTTGCTCGACTTGCACAAAATAATTGGTTGAAAATATTAATAACTTTATGTAGGTGAGCATGTACAGGGAGGATAAGACTCTGATGCTCTCCTGAGAGAGCAGGGCCTGAGGCTGCCCTCGGTGAGTTTTCTCACTCACACTAGTGTTATAGGTGTGAAACTGTGCCGCGTGCTCTGGGTGTCCCTGCTTGTGCAGGAGGGTTGGACTAGGTGATCTCTAGAGGTCCCTTCCAACCTCAACCATTCGGTGAGTCTGTGGTTCTGTGATATTCTTATCCAGCAAAGAAGCTCCCAAAGTGTGGGAAAAGATTTTTACATGTTTTTTAAATGAAAAAAAATAAAAAGGCAAAAAAGAACAGCTTACGCAGCTGCATTAGCAGGCTCCAGCTGGGATGGTGCAGCGGGAAAAGACAGGCACAGAGAATAAGATAAAGCATAGGGTGGTGGGGAAACCAAATACACCTTGGGTAGGTAAGAGGATTATGCTGGGGGCTTGTGGCAGGTGGGAAAAGCAAAGGGTTGGGATCCCACCGAGGAGTTATATGGACAAGGAACCAGAGGGTCTGAGGTAACTGCACTTGCCTGTAGAGCAGGATGTGCAGCTGGTGGGTCCATACCTAGATCCAAGGGCTCACTGACAGGGAAGCAGCGCGCTTCCCTGGAGGAGGAGGACAGAGGCAGGCAGCGGGGAAGCACGTCCTTTCAGACCCATCCTTACGGTCTGGGAAGAGCATCCTGCTAATACCCACCAACATTGAAATGCACAGACATTAAAGTTTGAGAGCAGCCTGCTCTGGTTCAGTCTTGATTTACAAGTTATCTGAACTCTGTGTAATCTTCGTAATGATGTAACTGTGCAAGTAGGCAGAAACTGTAAGTAAATCGGTGAGAAAGATTTACTAACAAAACACGAGGCAAGTAACAGTCTGCAGTGTAAGGTCTGCTTGATGGTCCTATGCTCAGAAACTACCACTGAGCTCCCTCTAGTGAATTGTATGGGCTTCCTAAACAGAAAGGTGCCTGTTGGCTTCCAGGTAGCTGTAGTTGGAATATTTAGCTTCAGAAAACACATACAACGTATTTACGAATACATAAAATGAATAGGCAACAGAGGGTCTTTGTACCCATCCCACAGCATCTCACATGAATTTTACCTTTTTTTTTTTACAAATTCACAGAAAGGTAAAAACTACAGTAGAGAGGAATAGAGTTTTAGCAGTGCCAAGTGGACTATGGGACTACTTCTAGAGATCTTGCAAAACAAAAGCAGCAAGAAAAGGTTTCCTGCTGTAGCTACACAAATCAGATATTCCCTACCATAGTATATATTGTTCATATAGACATCTTTTGTGTGTGTGTGTGTGTATGTGTGTGGGTTTTTTTGTTTTCCAGGATTCTTCTGCCAGACAAATCCCCGTGTGGCCACAACAGAGAGCTGATGCCCTCGCAGTTCCTCACAGTGTTGGTGTGAGCTCATGGTGTCGGTGTGAGCTCACAGTGTTGGTGTGAACTTTTGGTTTTGATGTGAGCTCACAGTGAAGGTGTGAGCTCACGGCATCAGTGTGAGCTCATGGTGTTGGTGTGAGCTCGTGGTGTTGGTGTGAGCTCACAGTGTCAGTGTGAGCTGGTGGTATTGGTGTGAGCTCACGGTGT
>NW_020455660.1:267985-324111 GCF_003342845.1 Nothoprocta perdicaria
GGTGTGAGCTCACGGTGCCGGTGTGAGCTCACGGTGCAGGTGTTCCCGGTTCCGGGCACACGTTTGGGAGCAGGCGCGAGCGCGGCTGCAGAGCAGATAGGGGCGGCCTGGGCGGCTGGAAGGCGTCTCCACGGGCTGGGAAAGGGGACCCGCGGCACTGGGGCCAGCAGGTGGCACCGCGCGGCTGCGAGGCGGCTGGGCCTGAGCATTTGCTGTGCCCAACGCAGCTGGCGGTGCTGTGAGGATGCCCTGCAAGCTGAGGCGCTTCTGGGGCGCTTTGCCCTCTCGTCTGCAAAGCTGCTGTCCTGTATTTAGATGTAGCTGGGGAGAGAGAGAACAAACCCGAGGAAGGGCAGAGTGAGTAAAAAGCTCTATTCTTGAAGCAGCACTTTGGAAAGAACATGCTGTACAGAGCTCAGCATTTGCGTTTAAACAAGTCAATAAAAACCTGGATGCTCACTTGGTTTTGTGGTGTCTGCAAAACTAAGCACAAGGATGTATGGCAATGTTTTATTCCCTACACTTCCTCTGAGATTAACTTCGCTTTATCAGGAGTACCCTGTGGGACCTGTGCTAAAACGTCCCTTGGAGCCAGTGACTGCAAAGGGTATCTGAAAGTCCCAACTAAAACACCGTGTAACCCCTTGGCAGCAGGTGAGGATTCTGTATCACAGCGAGCATGTTCCTAAATGATCCCTGCCAATACAGCCCGTGAGGATCTTCTCTTTCATTCAGACCCAGAAGCTGCTCTAGTCTCTGTTTAATTCCCTCCTTCCCCCGGGTCCTTTTGCTTCCCCTCAGGCGGCACCAGTGCCACTATTCAGTGCGGGTGCCCCTTTCCCACCTCGCTGCAGCGCCCTTCAGTGGGGCAGAGGACTCCACTCCGCTGCGGCACGCAGGCCACACACACCTCCTAGAGCTCCTCTTTGAGGGGACAGGAGAGCAGAGGTGCTTCTATAACGAGCGCGTTGCTACAAACCGTGTCACTGATTGGTGAGCAGCTCCAGAGGGGCCGCGCTGCCGGCTTTGCTGCCCCACAAACCCACCAGAGGCTCCTACCTGTCCCTACTTGGGGCCTGTCCCAGTCTCCTCCAACCTCCTGGCCACGCAGCAGCACGACTGCGTGCTTCCAAGTCTCCTGTGTACTCAAGGAAAGCTGGGATTATCTCAACTTCACCAGAAGTTGTAGGAGGTGGAAATCTAGTCTTCCTTACCTATCCCAGCTCAGCTATCCAGGAAATTAGGCAGGAACTGATGGAGCCAGGGCAAATTCCCATGGTAGATGGGACCAAAAAGCTTATAGTGATCTGTGCCCTCACAGCAGCCATCTCTTGTCCCAGGTAGGCTGGAGACAACTGCTCCCCTAAACCTGCTACAGGTCACATAAGCTGTTGAGAGCTGACTGCCCTTCCCAGGACTAACTGAGGGCAAGAAGGAGTCAGGAGGGCACAGCCGGGCAGGCAGGGCACCAGCAAGAACCTGGTTTTCTGTCTTCTTCCACCTTTTAAAAGGGACGCTCATTCCTTTCAGTGTTGCAAAGTCAATTACACAACACGGGCTTCAAATCTCTAATTACAGCGGATGCTTCTGCCTCAATATTGCTGGAGGGAACATCCACGTAATGGAGCCACGGCATCTGTGACACCCATGTCATGTGCCACACTGGACAGAAATTAGTTCACCACCACATTACAGTGTCACCATTCCTGGTGGCAATTATCTGCCATTACAATTAAATCGTACAGTTGAAAGAATCGTCATCAAAGAAGGCTGTGTATAAACAAAAATGTTTTCACATGAAACAAGCAAATCAATAAGCAGAATGTTATGAGATTTATTAATAATCCGTGACACATTTTCAAAAAATCTAATTATTTAAGGGTCAAAGGATAAAAATGCAGTGATAATGAATAGTCTAATCTTTTATAACTGGAACTAGGTCAACAACAAATTTAATTACCCAGACAGTATGGAAAATGCTCTTGCTAACCCACCTTGGAGGGCAAAAAAACAGTATCAGGATGACGGTGTCATGGAAAGGAATTAGGAAATGTCATTACTGAAATATATTGTTATTAAAAATAGAGGATATTAAGATACCGAAACAATGGGCAAGTCACAGCAGGCGCTTAGGCGATTCTTTCGGTGTGTCATTCATAGAGAAAATAGCAGGTTGGCTCAAGTTAATTCACTTTGGTGCTAATCCCTAACAATACAGTATGTTGCTTTTTCTTAGCATTCTCTTTTAAAAGAAAAATGTCTTGAAGCATTTTGCTGCCAGAGGATAAGAGAGGAATCACCTCCAGTTTACAGAGGGCAGGTGAGATGTGTGCTAAGCCTTTTGGAAATGGAATTCCTCTACAGGGCCTCACTGCACTGCTGCAAGGGAAGCTGAGCACCTCGTGGCCCAGCACGTGTTGCAGGAATGCGGGGCTTGGGGGCGACGGCTGCTGCTCACAACTGCTCCTCGTGGGCAAGTGCAATGTCCCAGGAGGGGGAGGAAGGAGAGCAAGGTCTGTGTGCCCAGCAGCTCGGCTCTGCACAGATACTGGGAGGGAAGCACATGCAAAAGTCTTGGTGGTATCAGGACCTGTACACAGCATGTGCTTTTAAGCTGCAAATATAATAAAATGCATATCTCCAAAAATTGGAAGTTCATCCTTAATAAAATCATAGAAGACTTTCTGTGCAAGAACAGTTCCGGTATTTCAAAAACTGTCCTTGTTCTAGCTAAAGATAATGTTGCAACACTGTCAAAAGGCTTTTTCCTATTTTGCTGACTTCATTTTGAAAGAAAATGACCTGATTTTCAAAGTGTTCTGATTCTCATGGAGCTGCGTATTACCAAGTAAAGCAGAAGCTCTGCAGCTCTGTTGCAGCTTCTCTGAGGAGCTCCGCTCGTTAAGGTTAAGTCAATGAGCCAAATCCCAGAAATAAAGCTGTTTGTACAGTTTGATTTGGGCTTTTATTGCATATGTATTACCATATTGTCTTTAATTACATTAAAGTATGCTGGTACCTCCAAGGACTGCCATTCTTGTGGTCACTGGGAAGCTGTTCTTCAGTATCCTTTCTGCCTGCCTGTTCAGTGAGTGGATGCAGCTTCAAATGCCTCCTCTACACTGTGTTCTGCCTGTGAAATTATACACCCCAAGTGATGGATTAGCACTAATCTTACTGCAGCTTTTCAAGCTCTTATTTCAAATACTGAGGTATTACTTTAAAAAAGATACAAAGAATACAAGATGATTTCTGCCAACGTGACTGTATAATATTTTGAGAGGAGTTTGCACTACAGTGGACAAAAAACTTGTGCACCTTAGGCCAAATACACATATCATCTTCAGACCATTTGCTGTTTTGAGGGTGATTTGGGGCTTCAAATGTAGTTACAGTGGAAATTTGGAGTTTATCTAAATCAAACGTTTCCTAGGGAAGAAAACTCAAAGGTAAGTGAGCATCTTTTGATGATAACATGCATTCATGACATTTAAAGGCCAGTCTATCAGCAATTTACTTGATAAAGCAACGCTCCTCACAAAGAAATAAGCAGCAGCAGCAGCAGGACTCTTTGACTCGTCTTTGTAAAGCGAGATATTTGAGGTAAGGAGACAACAAGAAACAGCCTGAAGGAAGGACTAAAGCAGTTACTGCCCTTCTGCCTCTTCTCTCTCTCTCTCCCAGCATCATATTTGGAACAAATTAGCAGCAATGAGTGTTTCATTACAAGGAAAATCCAGTTATACAACATGTTTTAATTGAATTAATGCCCTTCTAAACGTTCTCTCACCATTTTCTCACTCTCGCTTGGAAATCACGACGAGTGCTTAAAAGCAGCAGCTCTGCCAGGCAGGCTCAGGGAGGTGAATTTTGCTGAATTTAGCAGGTAACTGGGGCTGACAGGGCATTCACCTAACAGGTTTATTTCTGGTTTTCCTATGTGCCCTGTGATGGGCAATTTCTCAGTGAACCTGATGCATCTAAATTATCAAATCCCTCATACTCATACTGTCCTTGGGGCACATTTGGAATAAGGTTAACCTCTGTGAAGATTAGTAGTGTGAGAGACAGACATTTTAAGATTATCTCTCAAAGCCTCTAATACTAATACTTTCAAAAATGGCCTGTTGACATTGTGCACAATTTGTTTATTTTTCAGATAAACACTGGCAATATGAGAACTTTTAAAAATTTTGCCCTGTTGCAGGTGGGTTAAAATGGGAAGCACTGACAGGTCCAGATACTGTACGTATCAGATGCTTTTAGCCCTCACTTCCACAGCGAAATGGTAAGGTGTAAAAGCAATTTATAATTCTAAACTCTTCGGCCCAGCTAGCTGAAAGTAACAATAAAATCTCACAGTCCAGTCATTATCATATTTTTTAAAAAAGCCTACAAAAATTAAACCAATAATTTTCATATCTGACAGCATAGCACAAAAGTTGTTTGGGATACTGAAATATGCCTTCCTATTTTAAAATATTTCTTTCTTACATTCCCCCTGAAAAAAGCTATCACATCTGCAGAAAAGTTGATGTTGATATTGCTTAAAAGGCTTCACTAGGGGCATACCCTGACCCCACTCACCATAAGGAATATCAGGATGTGTAAATAAGGATATTTATTCTTGTTACACGTGTGGGGCATTGAAACACATCAGGATTAGGTGATGTGAAAGGAATTTGAGGAATTTGTGAAAGAGCGGGAAGTTAAATCAGAGTCTCCCAAGTTCCAGGTTTGTGTTATTGGCACCTAGTCATCCATCTCCCCCAGCTACTTCACGCCATGTCACAACACACAATAAAGTACTTATTTATATTGCTATTCCTTCTCTATAATGGTAGTGTCTCCATCTCCTCAAGTCATTTATCTTGCACCCAAGCTTTTTTAACCACTGTCGTCTTACCTGTTTACTGTCATCTTACTCTGTTTACTCATATACTGCCTTATCCCCAGTTTAGCAGATAAGCTGCCTGAAACGATGAAACACTCTGGGTACAGTGCAAACCAGAGCTTTATAAAGTGGCAGCCTGGAGACAGATACAACTTAACTCCCTTTTAGCAAAGCCAGCATCTTATCAGCGCTGCAAACGGGAGCTGGAGTTACTGATGCACCCGACCCTTTCTCTCCACCGCAGTAACTAATTCAGCACCATTTTAACTGCTCTCCCAGTGAGTGCTATTTCAACCCATGGAGCCTCTTCAAATGCCACGTTTCACTTCTGAAGCCATTAATTCTTGGAAAACAGCTGGTTCTTTCTGTCTTTGTCTCTCTTTCATTTTGTGTCATTTGTAACTTAGCCCTTCAGTGTCACTTACATTCCCTTTGGGTAAAATCCAACAGGAGATCATCCACATAGCCATTATGTAACATAACTTAAAAAAAAATCCCAGTTTCAGCCAAAAATAACCTCTTTCCCCAAATTAATACCTTTTGTGTGACGTCCATAAAACCAATGCATTGCCTTTGCAGTGCTAATATCTGGATGCTAATGCCATAATCCCAGTTGGAAAGCCCTTGCTCTGGCAAAACTACTGTGGATGGAACAGCAGGTGAAAGAATGAGAAATCATTTTTGTCCCAGCATCATTTCTGCTCAAGGTCCTGAGTCAGGACTGCAAGACTTGCCTTTTGGACATGGTAAATAGCATTCACTCAGCTCCCTCTTTGCTACCTTGTGTTTTTCCTATCTGCTGGTTTGTATCTTTTTATTTATTTATTCCTCATTTTACTCTTCAAGATTAAGCTGAATAAACCAGTGAAGTCTTGTTCTCTTGCATCTGTACAAGGGTCCAACCACAGTGCAACTGAAGGGTCAGGAGACACAAGTCCTTAATTATATATATCACTGACAACATAATATCTGTGTGTTTGTTCCCACTCAGTACATCTGATGTGGTGTTCCCATCACCACATACAGCCTCAACATCATGCACAAACACCCAGACTTCCCCTTTCCACCATGCCCTTGTCCAGATGGGGGAAGACGCGTGGGAAGATGTTACAGAAACATCAGTTTAACGTTACATTCCAGGAGTTGAACATGCCCAGAAGATGGCAATGAGCTAAGGACAGCACCCGTGAGAGACCTTCTGTCACCAGGGACTCTCTTTTCCCTCCCTCCCCCAGACTTTATCAAACCAAGGCCTGAGTCAGCACAGGAGTTCCAGCAGCAGCAGCAGCAGCAGCAGCAGCAGCCGCAGTGTCTCCCTCATTGCTGTAGCTCTTCTCCCCAGCCCCCACAGCAGACAGGTTTATCTGCCTTTCAAATGCAGCTCTATCAAAAACATCCCTATCAAATGCAGCTGCTCAGAGTCTTTATGCCCTCACCTCTCTCTCCAGGTAGGTCTTGAGGTGTCAGCAGAAGAATCCCTCCCAGTTCATCTACAATCAGACTCGATGATCCCCAAGGTCCTTTCCAACCCTAATGTCCTAGGATCCTGTGATTCTATGAGTGTGTCTCGTTGCAGACCTGCAGAGCAGCAGGCGAACTCTCCTGCTGCCTCCTGCCTCCTCAGCACCGGTAGCTCCGTCCATCCATCATGGACAGTGGAAGCTTTGCTCAACTCTAGCCTTGCTTAGACTAGGCCCTTTGCTCTTCTCACACGTTTGTAGGGAAGCTGGGCCAATTCCTATGAATTTAATAACAGCGTTATTATCTGCTTTATATAGCTGCCTTGCTGCTTTACTCATTAAAAAGCCGAACGTAGTTTACTGTCTTACAGCAAATCACACCAGTCTTGTCAGCCAACCACACAGGTGAATGTACAGGCTTTGCTTTGTGGCTTGGTTCTAGCACTAAGCCTGGAAGTGCTCATACACACCTAGCGAAAAGCTTTCGAGCCTTGATCAAGATACCTCTGTTTAACAACCTGTGTCGTTGGGAAGATGTGGCTGCATTCCGAACATTGGTTCTCAGCAGCTTAGTTACCCACCTCCCATTCTGTGTTAGTCCATTTATTCACTTGTAGGTGCTGCGGATGGAGAGGCTGTTGGGCACTGGGGCAGCAAAACCGGTAACGAGAAGGGCACAATGGCTCGTGCCATAAAGAGGTGTCTGAAGCTGTGTCTGCAGCGAGTGTTGAGAAGCAGATCTCTGAGAGAAAGGTTATTGAAGACAGAGCACTGGACAACAGTGAAACTGGAGATGGAGCATAATGCTGTGGAATCCATCTACTGCACAAAAAGCTCTAGAGAAACACTTAAAATATAGTAAATCTTCTGTGGAATCTTCCTTTATTTGGGATTACACACCACAGTGTGTTGGTACCTCTTCAAAGAGACCGTCATTGCCCAGTTAACCCCAAACACAGCAAGATGAAGGCTTTAAAATTATTTCTACCTACCTGTCTGCCTCAGCTTCTGTCTTAGCTTTCGAGCCTCCAAAGCCTCGTGTGCAGTGCTCTCAGTTCACCCTATGGGCTTCCAAGCCCAATGGCCTTGATGCCTGGAAGGAATCTAGGGGAAAATGTTTCTTCTTCTAGCTCAGGGTGCTATTCAGGAAAATAACAGAGGAGAATTCATGTAGCTTTTACAACCCTGAATTTTAAACTTACCATGATCTTGACCTGCTTTAACCTATAAAGGCATCTTTGAATTCATGACTGTGATGTTAAGTGCTCGGTGATGATAAGTGCCTCAGAGGGCAGCACATTTTCTTAAGAAACTCCTCTTTCAAGCCTGCCTTTCTTGATCTTCCTGCAATCCCGAGGCAGTCTTGGCAATAGTGCCTCCATTCAAAACATTTCTGCTAGTTTTCTATGGCTTCTATCATTCCTTTTTTCTGAGATTCTAAAGTCCTCTGTCCCTTACTAGATATTTTTTTGATTAAAGAAGACCAGCAGGTTTAGATTCTTAAATCATTTTGGGCAATGCTCAGGACAGAAAACACCTTGAACTTCCTTTCAAAGGGCTGGGGGATGCTGTGCTCTCTTTACTGTGCTGCTCTGCAGGCAGTACCATCTCAAATCCTGGTCTCAAAGCCGCTTGATGCCCTGCCTGGAGAACACTGAACTTGCAGGCAGGGCTGCGGCTCTCACCCACAGGAAATAATGCAGCAAGAGCATCTCCTCCAGGCCAGCACAGATACGTAGGGATCCAGCAGCTCCTTGATCTCTAGCTGCAGGGAGCTTTCAAAAAACAGGCTGCTTTGGAGTTCCGGGACCCTAGGGATATTCACAGACATAGCGTGGCTGCTCTCTTTGCTTGTGAGGGACCTGCTGCTCCTGGCCACCTCAGCGCTAAAAGGAGCAAAGGAAAGAGCAGCTGCCCCCCTGGCTGCTCTGCACGGGGAAAGCAGAGCTGTGAAAGGTCCTGGTAGGAAGATGAACAAGTGGCAGACGGAGCTGGCAGTGGGGGCGGGCTGTGTGAGACTTGCAATATTCTGTCATTTCACTCCAAGGATCATTATCCGACTGCTTATGTTGATATGGAGAGGTTCTTTCTGATGAGTCTGTTTTATAATACATGAGGCACTTACTGCTAACGTTCACCTATTTTGCTTTTGTAGGTAAAACCTCGGATATTACCCCGGAATGAATTGGCTCAGAAAAGCCAAGCCCTATTTATAGAATAACGTAAGAGGCGATATATGACAAGGTTAAAAGAAAAAGGGTTTAACACTGCTTAATTTTCCTCTTTCCTTCAACTAAGGGGGAATGTTCAATAATACAGAAATTTTAAGGGAAAAGAAATGGTATTAAAGACATTTTGAGGGAAGCCAAGGACATCTGAAAAGGTTTTCATCTTTCCCATTTGTAGACAGTGATGACAACATCCACTTAGTGATCAAAGCATCGCTGTGCCTCGCAAGGACTTCATTCCTGCCGGGAGGCAGTGCTGGTCACCACTGCTTCTGCAGACACACATTATGTTGGTTCTTCACTAATGATTTTGGCACCACGACAGGTACTGTATGAAGCCCAACAGAGCCGGGAGGTCTAGGCTTGATTTTTTAAATGCAATTCCCAATGGAGAGTTCCTCCTCTTACTTTCCTGGTGCTTAACAGAGCATGAATAGTAAGGGCAGGCAGTGAAACACGAAGACTACAGAGCCTTTTTTCCCGAGTTTACCAGACTATAAGATCTTTAAGGAAAGTCATCAAAGCTGAACATAATTCAAAAAACAGTGCTGACTTATCTTCACTAACCTGTGCTGTCTAAATGGGCAGCAGAACCGTTGCGAAGATCAGAAGACAGGATTTAAGACACTGCTTCTCTCTGCTTTGTGATCTTGCCAAAAACGTTTAAATTCCTCCTACAGATTCTTACCAAGAATTGAAAGAATTCAGCAACATTTTAATTATGAGTCCCTCTCCTCCCCACCCTCATTAAACTATCGTGTTCTGTTCCTATAAAATATAGGTGAGAAAAATAAAATCATTGATAGATGTCTATCAAAAATATTTGTCATTCTTTACCAAAAAATAATTTTTATCATCTTGTATCAGAGCCTTCTGAGTTTTTTTCTAAAATACGCTGAATTCACCTAGCTCAGGAAAAGTTGTAACTCTCATATCCCTAGAGAATTCTTTCTTCTTAGCATGTTTTGTGTACATCCAAGTTGCAAAAATTTAGTTTGAATTCCTGCTATAAACAGGACAAAAAACTTCAAAACGTTCCCCTTTGGAATTTTAATTGAGATGGAGAAGGAAATCAAGTGTTCCAATATAGAACAAAAAGGAAGAACTGAAAGTATTAAGTCGTAAAGGCACAAGGTTTCTCAGAATCATCTACAAGTGGCAGGATTTGTGCTATCTCTGACAAAAAGCACCAATTTAAAATCTGGGAGAAGAAGATGAAGACTGCATTACCATCACTCTAATATAAAGATACAAAGAAAAACTGATGAATGAATCTAAAATAAAGTCAAAAATACACATCTTTAGGTTTAAAGTTGATATAGTTAAAGTTTTCTCATGTTGTATAACCTCTTGTTACACATATGACTTCACTGTCACTTCTGATACAAATATTAGTTTCCTATGAAAACACACCCGTTCAGGAGAGCAGAACGAAAGCTGACAAGCTGAAAAGATGCCCGCCCTCTAAAAACCACCACCTTGGCACCACGTTAATGGGTTACAAACAGCAGTCATGAAATGAGGTCACGTTTCAGCAAACCCGTGAGCAGCAATAGTTTCCTCACTGCAGTGCTCAGCACATGGCACTGGCTGAAACAAATAGCTCCCACTCGGAAAGCTGCTTTTGCTAATAGCTGTAGAAGTGATTGGACTATGAAAGCACAATAGTGGGGTTTTTACAGTCATTTTCTGCCCTGTGCAATGAAATGGGACATGACCATTAAGGGTCAGTTGACACAAGTGTTACTGGAAACTTCCCTAGGAGCCTGACAAATGAGGCCCTCATCAGGGGCCCAGTTTGACTAAAAGATGACACTTTGCCAGACAGCTTCTCGGCCAAAATGAAAGACAGCGAGCGAGCTGACTGACTCAACTGGACTCAAGCTTGATTTCAAGAAAGAGCAGATCAACATATTAATAGCTATTAATAGTCTGGTATTAGCCAGGCCTTTGGAAGTTTGGGTGTGCTTCAGTATAAAACAAGCTCAGGACGAGCTCCATTGCAGAACCAGGCCTTTGAATTTCTCTGATACCAGATCCACAGTTTCTTAGCTGCTTTGTTGAAGAGAACGAAGGGATGAAAGCAGTGACTAATACGTTCAGTGAACTCAGTGCCCAATGAGCACAGTAGTGTCTACGCACTCGAAGCCCATCTAGTTTCTACAATGCCCCTGGTCAGGAGCCAGATCAGGATTCAGAAATGAAGCATCTTCTTCTCTTCCTGTTATTTTTCACAGAAGATGTTATTTTTTAAAGAAGAACCGTTTACAACAACAATTTTTTTTCTACTGAGAAAGGCCACTTTCAGCCCTCATCTCCAGGTTTGGCAGACTATGGTTAGTTTGCCTCACAAGTTTCAGTGAAGTTATACCAAGGTCTCTGCTTATTTTCTTTTAAATTCTAGTTTTCACTCTTTGAGGCTATAAGGAACAACTTGAAAACACAAAACTAAAAGATAACAAAAGCAGCTATTTTGCTCTTCAGAGCTCACGATGTTTTAAGCCAGCCTAAAATTCTGGGTGGCCTCATTGACTGGCTTTTGGGTGAAGGCCAAGGGAGGGGATGTTGGAAAACACAGGGCTGGTATTCTTCTCTTCAAACCAGAAGCCACTGGGATGGGCTGGGTTGACTTGGAGTTGTTTTGTTTTGTTTTTTAACTTAATTCAAAGTGCAAATTGGCCTGTGGTCACTAACTTGGCCCTCCACTCAGTTGCTAGGATTTCTGTATCTGTTAATCTGTTTTCCGAATGAAGCAATAACGTAACATGTAGTACCTCATACACACCTATACAAAGTGGTTGAGCTCTGTGGCTTTTCCTTTAGCTCTTAAAACAAAGACAAATGGACCAAAGAATTCAAGAATCTTACATTAAAACCAAAACCGAACCTCATGCAAATTATTCTCATTTACCACTCCGTTTTGAGTTTGACCACAAAATTCTCAGTTGAGATACTGCTCATTTACTTCAATTTCACAAAGCATTTGTGAAATTAACATTTTTTTTCATACATTTAGAAATCACAGTACCCAAAAAGGCTCATATGTTTTCTTTGGGACAGTTTTTATTTTTATTTTTTGCTACAGTATTCAAAATACAAGCTTGGGTGATGGTTTCAAACACAACTGTTATTCCTTTTGCTAAAGGAAGCTAACGTTAAATTTGTTACAAATAGCTATTACTCCTTTCAGATGGTCTTGTTTTTACATTACGGTACAAATTAGGCAACCATGTTTTCTTAGGAGTGTAACATCCCTTTTGGTCATTGAGAGGACTTGTCCTTTACTCCCAGGAAGCCCTAAACCAGAGTCTCCCTTTTGGTCAAGCTACTTCCCGCTGTTTGTAACCGAGTTCCATGTTTTCCTCCAAGCATGAACATAAAGATAATGGGAAAGATTTTAAAACACTGAGTGTGCCTAGGCTACAAGCTTCTGCTGGCATTCAAGGGCTGTGGCAACCACACCTTCTCGCTGACGCTGTTCTGGAAACGCGCCCAGCCTGCGACGCTGTGGCCGAGAGCAGCTCTTCCTGCTGTGGTGGAACACCCCTCTTTGGGAAGGGGTGCAATCATGACCCCAGAAAGCTCTTTTTGGGCTCCTTATATTGAATCTACAGCAAGAAACTTGTTGCTTTTGCTCTACTAGGAGAACCACTCTCTCTATATATACATATATTTATATGTACATATGTATACATACATATAAACATATAAATATATAAATAAAAATAAAAGAAGGTGGGGGTTTCTAATAGAGTGCTGCAGCTGATTAACTGACCACAGCTTTCTCCTTTGAAAGCAGTACAGCATCAGCTTGAAATACAGGCATTTTTCACAGAATGAGTTTGAGCTACCATCAAGTACTGGGACCATTCCCTGAATTTTTCTACAAACTACCCACAGTTTTATAAGGGCATAATATTTCCCTGCTATTGCCAGGCAGAAAACCCATACAAACAACTGAAGGGAATGACACCGAATGAATTAAAGCTGTCATACACAAAAGGCTGCAAAATGCCAGAAGTGGCGTGGGGAAATCCTTGCTCCTCCGGCTGCGTCTTACCACAGCTTTAACTGTTGCTCACAACAGCTTTAACTGTTGCTCGTCACTTTACAACAAGAGAGGCACGAGAATTTCTGCTTAAATCAACTCTTTCTTTCGGCCGGGATGCCCCTGCCTGCGGGGTGGCGGGCGCTCGGGTCAGTCTCAGCAACCCGAAGGGAGCCGAACACGGAGGAAGGCCCTGCTGGGCTGGGCTTGAGTGCAGCGCTAAGGAGCTTAGCGGGATAACTCAGCACAGACGAGGGAAGCTCCTGTCCCAGGGCGGCGTCACGTGAAGCAGGAGTTAGTCCCAACGGCCTTCTATAAAGGGACGCCAAATAAAAGATAAACCAAATAGTTTTATCGGATTCAAGTACTTGAGAAGAAGAGAGGAGGACAGCGGAGGAGCGGGGCAGCTGCGCGCGGCGCCCCCGCGTCCCGAGGGCCTCGGCCTGGGCTGGCAACCTAAAACTAGGCTGGACTTTCACCAGTTTTACGGGTTTGAATAAAATAATTATTTTAAAATAGTTTTAATAAAATGAACCTAGAAGTACAGGATCTTTGATCTTCGTATTCGATATACTTCTGCATAAATAGTTCTATCTATACCCCTTGATCTTCTTTTGGTGATGAAGTGCATGAGAACTAAAGAGTTTTTTAAACTAAAATCAACAGTTGCTGCTCTAGGAGTAAACTTAATATCCTGAAATGCTCAATGCAGAGTTGCAGAAACCCCATATATATTCTAATTGCACAGTAATTATAAATACATTTTTAATTGAATGCATGCTTTTTCATTACTCTTAAGTAAATTAGCAAAAAAAAAAAAAAAAGATTTTTAAAATAAAAACTAAATAAATACCCAAACTTAAAGCAATAAACTGAACCAGTCAGTAACCCTTAAGAGATACAAAAGTGTCTTTCCCTTTCTCCTTTATATTAGTCCAGCCTTGTAATACTCTGTCGCAACAAAAAATATACCAAATTATTGTTCTTTTGCTTTCTTTTGAGAGCAAAAGTTTTCATTAATTTGGGCATTTTAAATCAGATAGTTTTAATATAAAGCTGCAAATGAGGCTCCCTATGGTATAAAGAGTCTCAGCTGTGAAAATAAAAAGAGAAATCACACATGCAATTTATTCTAGAAAAGGTGATTTTAACTTTAAAAACCCGTTAAATGTAACAGTGCATTAGGAACAACCAAGCTCACTAGAGGGACGATTTGCCTGCAAATGCCAGAAAGCATGATCATTTAATGCTTATCATTCTGAGCAATATCTCGAGGATTTCACTTCGTAGTATTTTACAAAATAATATTCTAAACCTGAACATACTGCATCATACAATGTTAGTAAGCAGGAAATCACTGAGTGGAGTGAAGTGGCCCCTCAAAATGCAGTATCCTGAGGTGTAAAGGGATCATTTCACACTAACACCCTCAGCCAGGCTGGGCTGTTATCTGTGCGGGACCAGCTGCCACATCTTGACCACCGCGTGGGCCCAAGGCCCGTGTATATAATTCTGACTTCAACAGCCACGTCAGCCTTTCTCTCACACACCACAGCACAGCGAGGGCTGCTGAGCACCATGTGATAAAAATACCCATTTAAAATTATTCTTTTTACTGATCTAAACTTGTTTGTATAGCAGATAGAAAAAGAGAGAATCGATTTTACAAGTGTCTAAACTGCGGGGCCAAATAGATGCAGATGTGCTTTGCCTGCACCAAGGAGTGCCCTGGACTGTCACCCTCTCCTGCATCTGAATTTCTTCTGTTGGATCAGTCCCACGTTACGTTAACATTCCCTCATTGAGAGAAACTGCAGCCCCTTAGTCCAGTGATCTTGTGCACTCATCTGGAGTGTAAGAGAATCAGGCATGAGTCCTAATTCCAATAAATATTCACAGACAAGGCAAGGGTCATTATTCCCCATTTACAGAGGAGAAACTGAGGCACCAAGTGATTGCTGCACATCAGTGACACGGCTGGAAAGAAAACCAGTTAGCCTGACACCTACTTCCAGGTGCTTATAAATTGCCACTTGAATTACCACCATTAATAGAAAAGCCACTTTTCTATTAATATGAATAATTTACTAAATATCCTACTTTTGTTTCTGTGCTCAGTGAGACCAATGATTTTCCTTTTTAACCTTCTATTTCTAAAACAGCTCACACAATATTTGGAATAAAGTTCCAGGAAATCTAGTGAAATCTGCCAGCAGATTTATCCCACTCATGATATTCACCATAAGTTATAAGATACATAGTCAGCCTCTTTATCCCAGAATGAGGGCTCCGTGAATGTCGTTGCACTCTTCTCACTCCACCCAAATTATTACATGGCTCACCAGGAGAATTAAAATGGAGAAAAACAGTATGACTTAGAAGAAAAATAATGCTTTCATAAAACACAGACTTATTGCATGATAGCTGGAGGCAACACCTTTGCACAAACAGCTGTAAATCAAAGATGTCCTTTCACTAAGCTTCCAGAGATTGCTTACACAATGTGTGGCAATGGGAGAGCAGATAGAGAAGAGAGTCAGTTTTCTTCTTTCTTCTTCACTTGCTCAAGATGTTGAAAAGCTGCTCAAAATGGTGATGAGAACGACTTTTTGCTCTCCCATACCACACTGCTACAGCTTAGGATGGGAACATTTTGCCACCTGATTGCTAAACTAGGACTTTTCTTGATTAATAAGTAGAAGTATGAGTACATCACCAGATATACATCGGCTGAAGGTGGCAAGTGTTACAGAGAACTTGAAGTCACTCTTTTTCTTTTACCAGTAATCGCTGGAATCATTGGTGAGCTCTTAGCGTGTCTCTGCCCACTGCAGCTATGAGAAGGCTATCCAGTGCTTAAGTTCTTCCATACGCTGCAATATCTGTGTATAATAGAAGTCCACGTTGGCTGCAAAATCCTTGCACATGGGGGATTCCATGTCACCAAAAGTGCAGTACAAGGCAGTGCCTCCAATGCTAAGGAAAACAGTCGCTATGCACAGCAGGACCAGCAAAATGCAGGAGCCGCCAGCCGCTTCGTCTGTAAATGCAAAAGCAGAACGTGTGAAAAAGGACAATGTGCAAAACAATAAAAATGTGTGAGAGAAAATCTGAGATGGGTTTGGCTCACAAACTGGTCAGGAGGTAGACTTGCACACTGATGCTCAACACGTCACAGTGCTGCTGTCTAGGCGGAAACAAATGACCCTTCTCAGCCCAAGTAACTCTATAGCTTCACTTCTGCAACCTGCTCACCTTTCCTTGCTTATTTCACTTGTGGAGTTATGCTATACTGGAGCACAACAGCATAAATATGAGGATGGCAGCACAACCAAAGCCTTCCCTCATGGAAATACGTGAAATGAGATTACAGCTTTGAAAATAAAATAAACGGAAGCATCCTTTGTTCATTTGTATTGTGAATGAATGCGCTTGAGTGAACAGTTTGTATTTACTCCCACATTTTCACTGCAAGAATAGAGGCAAAATCTCGAGGGTAGGCTAAAAAAACAATAGAAATCAAAGCTTTATTAAAATTGATATTCTTATGGGTCCCCATATTCTAGAGTTTACTAGTTTTAAAATTACACTGTAAACCTTGTTGAAGAGGGGAAAACAGACATTGATAGGCAAGTCTTTTGGAGATATTTGGTCTGTTTTGCTTTGCCAAGTTCAGAAAATGTTTCAAATGTTTTATGTGAAATCAGAATATTTTTCCTTCACAACCAGTGGCCAGGTTTGATTTCCTCAAAGTTTCAGATGTGAATGGGATCCCCTCCCACACATGTTCCCTAACATCCTACCAAGAAAATGCAAGAGAAGATACCTTCCAGTATACATCAAGCTCCTGCACTTCCTTTAATTTCAGTATAACCAAAAAATAAAGCAAAGAAATGGCTTCACCTCAATCACAGCTTATCCTAATCTAGGATGTTTGGAAACTTCCCTGTTACCAAGACTTATCTCATTTGCAAGTGATCCCAAGTCACTTGCAAACTCCCTCTTTTTCAGGTTATTGTGGGGAACCAGCAATTTTCAGCACTTTAGGGCAGAAAAATGGAGACAAACTCTGTCTCCTCAGATATCCCACAGGCAGAAGCAGCCCAGCTGGTTGTGTGTGCCACTAGCAACAACCATAACCCAGGAATTACCACTCAAAAGGGTAAAAAAACCCTTAAGTTTCAAGCTGCTGCTTCATCATGACGCATACATTATGGTTTCCTTTGGTTTAGATGATCTCTAAATATGATAAGATCTAGTTTTAAAGGACAACATGATGAGAAGCAGTAATTTCTTCAGAGTGAGAAAAGAAAACCCTTAGTTTATGTGGAAAACAGTCTTTTTATCTGCCCCTGCTACCTAAAGACAAAATGACTTCTACTGCAGCTACTATTATGACGTCTTCTGTAGTAACAGCAATAGGCTATGTGAATAAAAAGCACTGCAAAACAATAAACAGTATTTTAAGTGAGGTGAATTGGCCCACCAAAAGATAATGAGCTGTTCAATCAAGTTTAAGAATACTTCAACCAACTAGTAGCAAATGTACATGCCTGTTCAAAGCACAGTTCGAATCTGAGGCTCTGCAATCCCACTGCCTAGCAGAAAGGCCTGGAAGGCTATCTGTGATAAAACATAACAGTTTCTTTTGCCTCCCTCCTTACCTGCACTGATTAGATTCAGGGACAAAACCTGTGCCTCCTGCCTCTAAGCCCTAAGCATTAATGAAGGGACATCCATCAGACATCACTCACAAATCAGTCAGTTGCAGGGGAAGAAAATCCCTATGGCTTCAGTCTAACTGATCTTTAAAAGGGAAACATACTCACCATATCCTTACGCATCCTTGTTACCCAAAGCTGGTGCAAAATAATCTTTGATCAATCACCTGTACCTATTTCTTCATTGAGTTGTTAAAAGCCAAGTATGTACGTGCCCTGCATGTCCACATTGCTCCTGCGAGCAAAAAGGCCAACTTCATTCGCCCCCCAAGAACATGTCCCATGAGTTAATAGCTTTAAAATACCTTGATCTAATGTGTCTTCCATTTCTTGGAATCGCACTCTTCTCTTTGTTTGTCTCTGCTGAACTTGAGCAATTGTTTTTCCTTCCCTGTCATCTCTCTTCTTTAGTATAGACACCAAACCTTCCGCTGGAGCAATCTATCAGGAAAGATTATCAAAATCATCCAACAGTGAGTGGCACAACAGATGTTAGAAATCCAAGCCTGAGATCTATTTGACAATGGCTTCAAGGAAGAAATATGATAAACACCACACAAATGATTTCCATTCTATTTTTCTTTTTTTAAAAAAAAGTGTTCTGGCAGCGCTTCTGAAGCTGTTTCTTGAATACATGAATTTATTAACAGGCAGGGCAACTGCACTATCATTCTGCTGTCTAGGAGGTGGCGAGGATGGCAACAGTTGTCCTTAATCACTCTGCAAATTCAACAGGCAGCCTCTTTGGATCCTGCTCTCTATCCACTGCAACAGTTCCTTTGCCAGGGAACATTAATAAATCCTAGGAGCTGGGGCACTGATGAGGAGGGTTCGACTCAAAACTGCTGCCATCGGAGGGCAAGAAAGGATCGGTCACACATAGTTTTTATGCCTCTGAAGACATAATTCTGTGGGGACTATCAAATACGTACTGTGAAATTAATTTTTCAGTGCTGTGACCGGTTCCCCGGGATAGACACCAAGCTAGTATGGGAAGGCACAGACGAATAGAGGGAAGCTCCGGTCCTTAATCTACCCTAATTAGAGGCCCATGGGACAGGGCTGGTCGGTCCTGCAGCGATGGGAGGCGCGCGCCCCTGGACGCGCTTCACCCTGCGACCTTATCTAACAAGGCACCCGCGCGCTGCGGGCACGGCGAGGGCGCTCCGAACGCGCGGCCGCGCCGGCACAATCCCACACGCACGGGAACAGCTCTCTCCCTGGGCATTGCAATCATCGCACTGGAAAAGGTGGCAAATAAACGTGCATGTCCCTGCTAGGGCCATAGTTTATGCCCCTCAAATGGCAAGTAACTGTCACCGAAAAACTCATAGTACTGGTCACTGAGGACATAGGCCTAGAGTGCAAATACTGTTCCCAAAAATGCAATTAAGAGGATAAAATTGATCTTCAATGAAATTCCCCTTTCCATATTTACTTTCCCATTGATATTTTGATTAACTATACATAAGTTTCAATGGTTTATTTAATGAAACAATGCAATGAAAACATTTCCAGTAGTGAAAATGTGGAGGCAGTGTAAAGAAGTCATTATATACAGGAGGACTATTACTTGGCACAAATGAACCAGAAATAAGAGTGTGCAAGCTTCTCCTCACAGCAGAGGAGTGCACTGGAGTGAAGCCTCTACTGCTAATGTTAAATTGGCCTTGCTGAACTGTCATGAAAATTCACCAAGGCCAGGTAGGAAGCGAATCCCGAATGCTTATGCCTCCTTATGACAACCAAGGGGGCTCGGGAGGGGTAGATTAATCTGACTTATTTGCTTGGGAGGAAGGAGAGGAAAGGGGCTCCAAATAATGTCCTTTGGAGAAAAAAAAATAAAATAAAGGAGTTAATTAGGAAGTTAATGTTAGGCCTCCCCACACAATGTAGCTGTTATGAAGAGGGTCTGTGGGCCGGGCGCCCTGGTGGCCCCACCGTGGCTCTGCTCTGTGATTTACTTCTACACGTCTGCAAACCTGAGCGGGGCAGGGCCGTGCAGCCCAAATCTCTACATTTTCCTTAAAACAGAGGAGTGAGAGCCTGGGATTTTGTAACAAAAATCCACGTGCTTAGTGTTACTCTCTTGACCCAGCAGATGCCACACGCTATATTTTAAAGGCTCTCTCTAACAAGAATGTCTCCCATGCACGATACACAGTTCAAAGCTAGAGTATTTCTACTGCCTTTGAATTCATTAGTCATGTAACTCAGACTTTAATTTTGTTCTGCAGAGCACCTACAAAGCTATGCCTCCTACTCAGGATAGAGTTTATTATTAAAATGCAAATACAAACATACGAAATTCTTAATAAAACAATATTTACATTTTTCTACCATACTCTTGACTGCAGCTGAAAATTTTCTACCTTGATTGCCACATTTTCTGTATCTTATATTCAGTCATTAAATGTCATTACTGCTCCCAGGAATAGGCTACAAACAAAATCTGAGACAGTTAAAGCAATTGTATATGTAGTTCTCTACTGTATGTGGCATTTGGAAAGCTATCAAAGGAATATGCAAACTGAGTGGCTTAGATCCATCTCCCACTAATGAAACAGCCAAGGAAAGTAACAGGGCATGGACTGTCCCAGCAGCCACGCTGGACTACAGGTTCCACGACTACTAGGAGGCCAGAGGAATATTAACAGGCAGGAAACAACTATTTAAGCTGGAATTTAACTAGGGAACAGTGGTTAAAACAGTTAGCAGCAAGTAAAGCCTCTGCAGGGCTTGAACTCCAGGAGGAAAAATTTAGGCAACTGCTGTGTGTTACTTAAAAGAGCTACTACATAAAAGAGCTACTGAAAAATGCAATTTATTTAAATTCTAAGTTAGAAAATTAACAAAAGAAGCTGTTGGAGCATCTCCATAACTGGGTTTACTCACTTAGCCCTGCTGGCCTTCATAAAATCACCTGCCTGGAGCTTTTATAGTTGCCATATAGGTATGAGAAAACGGCACACAGGTAGATTTTTAACCAACACATTTTAACCAACAGACAAAACAAAGGCAACTGCTGGCTGATTTGACCTCTTAAATATTTTAGCTTTTCTCTTTTTATTGCTACTAAGTGATTCTCCTCTGAGTTTTACACTTTATCAAAGAAGTTTAACATGCTGCCTGCCAAATTAGAAACACATACACAAAAAAAGTTCCAGTGAGATTACCTGCTTTTTCTCTTTGTTTAAAAGAGCACTAACAAAATAGTCTAAAAAATTCTCATATTATCCACATTTTCTTCTGTTGGTCAAATATGACCAATAAAACATGGTATTAATTTTTCTATGCACAACAGACAACACTAAAAATACAGGCCTAAACTTTGAACTCTTACAGAAAACAGATTCAGCTTTTGTTTACTGGAGTCATTCACAGCATATAGAAGTAAATAAAACCAGAGTGAGCATACAGAAGTAAATAAAACCCCAGCAACCAGGAGCACTGTGAACTGACATCTAGGAAAAAAAGTACATTGTGTGAAGTACTTTGGGCTGAACGCAGAGAACCATCCAAGGAGGAGGTTGGTTTGGATTTTCTTGTGGGGCTTTTTCCCCTCTAGGCAGTTACTTGGCACAGGCCTATGGTTTTATTTCTAGCAACACCAGATTTTTTTAAAGCACTAATACATAAACACACCACAAACAGACAAAAGGCAAGAAGGCTCCGAGTCCAGCTGTCAGAAGTGACAAGCCCCTTTGCTACAGTAATAAGCATACACTTGATATGTGAATAATTCAACTTTGAAAAGGAACTAATTTAGCAGATTCAGAGGTCATACTATAATTAGACTAATCCATTTTTTGTGGCTAAATGCCAACATACAAATATTGGGGCTTCATGACACAGTCCCAGAGCATACTGTAAAAGCATTTCAGGGTAAAAACCTCATTTTTTAACCTAACACGGCCTCTACACTTGGTAAGGTTTGATGGAAGCTTCATTTCTACTTTCAAATCAGCTGCCAGGCAATAGATATTCCATGTTATCCGCATGGTTATCACCCTCTGTTGTGGTAGGCAGCCTCATCAGCTCCGTTTTTTGAAAGAAATTTCAAAAGACAATCTTCTGTTTGGAAAAAGAAAAAAAAAAGATTTTAATGGACTTCCTTGGTCATTTAAATGCAAAGTTTATATTCCCAATTTTTCTTCATACAGCAAAATGCACCTGCATACATTAGGAGTAGGTGAATTAAGGAATGAGTAGAAAGCTCCCTTAGCTACGAGCCTTTACTAAGGTTGCAATGTGTTTGCCTGCTGAGGTGTCATTTCTTCATTTTCCCAGGCAATAACAGCACGATCTAATCAGAGGTTATGTACACACTTGTGAAATCTGGTGCTGCCAACTGCTGCCTGCCCTTTGGAGCTCCTCGTTAGGCTGTGTCCATTTAGTCTCTACACAAGGACTGGGTTTGGACAAGGCATCATTTGCACACTGCTGTGCATGGTCTATACTGGTAAAGGGATAAGTGATTACAAAATACATAAAGTATTTTTGTAATTATTTAAAGCCAAGGTCAGAATTTAGGGAATTTTTATTCTTTTATTCATTATTCTAAATGACAGACTAAAAGCAAGTAATACAAAAGATCTAAAACAGGGAATTACATATGATGACTCTGTTCTCAGTATAGGGTCAAACAAAGCCTCTAACCTGACTTACCTTTCCCCATTTTCAATAAATTACTATTATACTTCACTGCAGAATGTTAATGAACTTTTATCATACCATACCACTTTCATATTTAAGCTATTTCAAAATAATCTTTGCTTCTCTCTTCATTCTAACTACTCTGTGGCCATTTTGGAAATACTTGCTTCCAGACAGGTTTTATCACAGACTGATTTATATTGGTCTTTGTGATCCATGTATTTGTTAGTTTGATTTTGTTTTTCACAGTCACACAGCACGGAGTCATCTGTGCTGGTATTTATGTGGCTGTCAATGCATTTTCTAGGTATTTCTTTCAGAACTATTGTATGAAAACACAGTAACTTTATTAAATAGTCATAGCCTAAGTAAGGCAGCTTCAAAGGCTTCAGGGAGACAAGAACATAAGAAATGTTATGGCCAGCTTGAGAGATCAGCCTAGTTGTCAGCACGCTGCAAACAGGACCGGCGAGAGGAAGCGGAGGGGGAGAGTTTGTGGGGACAGTTGCCTCCCAGGGAAGCTGTGGGTCCTCACAGGCTGGACAGGCGATAACAACAGGCGATAAAATTATCTGGGAAAAGTATAACCGTGTAATGAAGCACCCCACAAGCCCCTGTGCTGTCCCCAGCTCACCCTGCTGCACCTAGCATCACCAAATGTTGCATATGGCAAATTTTAATTAGAGCCCAGATGAAACCTTCTCCATCCCTCTCCTTGGTTTAAACCCTCTACCTTACACACAACTCAGACTTCTTGCTAAGAAAGACTGGAAAAAACTCCCACCATCCCCAGCAAAGATCACTCCCTTAATCCCAAGATTACGTTCAGAAAGAGCGTTATGGAAAGACTCAGGCTCCTCCTTTGACAGGAGTGCAGGTCTAGAGGTAGGAGACCAGAACTAGAAATGAAGCTACGCTCCCTGGAAAGCATCACTGTTGCTCACCGGGCCAACACAAGCACAACTAACCTAACAGCACAAACATGTTTCTCGCGTACCCCATCACCTAAAAGGGAGATGCAACACAAACACAGCAAACACTTGCTATAGGATTAATTTAGGATTTGCATTTTCCTGAAAAGCAGTTCTCTCCTGTAGCTTAGAATACGGAAAGACTCAAAGGAAACCTAATGCTGAGGGATGATATTTAGATTGCTCTTTTGCTATATATCCATATGGGCTTAATGCAGACTGTTGGCAAAATACTGCTTTTCAAAACCAGCCTCTAAGTGACAAATACTAATGGATTTAGTGCACAAGGTTGGCTATGTGTGTGAGCAAGTATGTGGAGTTCCACGCGGATGTCTTGTCAGGAGCTTGTGCGTAGCTACTGCTGGATTGAGAAGAAGGGGAAGCAAAAACAGGTTCCTGTACCCAGCTCCCAAACCTGATAATATAGGACACTTCCTGGCATCTCATAAAAAGACAAGATGTTTAGGGGAGGAGCACAGTGCCTCATCTTGGAATGGAGTCAGGAAGCTGTTCAGGTGGGGAGAAAAAACAAAATACTCTTTCCTACCCTGGAGATTTTGCCAAAGATATAATAGCATCAGCACGGATCCACAGCGTCTAGTTCCCTGCTTGGCTGCAGTCCCTGAGCGATCACGGGTTCTCGGTCTCTGTGCATTAGCTTGAATTAGTTTTGCTTTATCTTCAAGGGTATTATATTGCTAAATGCATTAAAAATAAAGATGCACTAAAAATATATCGTTGTTACAAGTCCTCCCCTTACCCAGCATTTTGAATCACATCATTTCACAATAGTCTTATTTATATTTTTTTTTTATTTAAAGGAAAAGCATTTAAGGCCCCATGCCTGCAAAAGCACCAAAATCAGAAGGCAAACAAAGCTAAGCTATCATCACACAGTCCCTAAATAAGGTCCAACGTAATATTGACAATCTATATTTTTAGAAGAGCATTTCAGCTTTAGAAGTCCTCATCTTTGCTGTGGTTTATTAGTGAGTAATATGTTAGGAAGGTTGATCCAAACTTAGAAGTTCTTTCTTACTTTTGGTTGAATAACAAAATGGCCTAAACTTGGAAAAATTTGCTTATACATGAATATACAGGGCTTATTATATACGTAGTTCCTCTCTCCTTGTTTTTATCCAAGGGAACAGGCATGGCAAGGCAAATTTTATTCTGTGACCAGAATTAACTGCATGTTAAATCATTTGCACTATGCAGATCTCATATAAAGTTAAAAGTTACTAAGAATTTTCAGCTTTTCTCCTGAAAAGCTCTGTGGAAAAAAAAATACAGTGTTTCATACCAGTATGCAAAATCTATCTGATTTTTAAAGAAACAGCACTACTGGGCAAGAGGGAAGGCAAGAGGAACTTTTTTTTTCCAAATCAGTTTAGGACAAGTAAATAATTATTAAACCAAATCATTATTAATCATATTTAAAAAGTGCTATATGAAGAAATATTTAGCATATTTATAGGCATATTTTAAAGAAGGCAATACCCTAAAACATATAAAAGTGATCAAGTGAAATAAATAGGACAAGTTTTACAGGATTCGCAGTTCTTACCTCAGCAATCTCTATCCTTCTTGCAAGTTCATCGAGGGAGGAAAAGCTGTCATCTAACGATAAAGCCTCCAGTGAACTGTAAGATGCTCGTTCAGGTGAAATATCTGGAACAGTGTCAAAGTCTTCTTCGTTTGTTAAGTCTGCAAATGATTCTTCAGAGTCTATAATGTTGCCATTTAAAAATCTGAGAAATAAATCTTCTTGTTCTTCATGATTTACCTTCTCCTCCTCCCGTCCTGCTGCATTCTGCATTTCCTTGCATACTCGCGAATGGGAAGTACTCTCCTGCTCAGACACTTGATTATTTCCAGGGCACATGTTTGATGCAGTTCTGTCCTGTGGAGATTTTCCATCATCATCAAGCTGTTTCTGCTGTTGGTTTAAATCACTGTTTCCTAGCTGGCCACCAGCAGTCTCCGCAGAGCCAGCAACATGTTTTGATGTGAGCAGATTTCTATCAGCTTGCACATCTTCACCAGCAGAAAGCAAATCAGGAGGCAAATAATCAGCATCTGTTAAAGACAAAGTATCGACCATTGGCTCCACAGAGAGCTTAACCCCGGGCTCCCCAGCTGCCTCCTCTATTTTCCCCACATCCTTAGAGAGCTGCCTCTCCCTCGGCTGCAGCCTGTTATCTTTACCAGCATCCCCAGAGGATAAGCAGTCCGGAGGCGGCCTGCCCCCTCTCCCAGTGGCCTGGGCGTGCAGCTCCAGCGCCGGCTCCATGCTGTGGTGCTGCTCCTGCTCCTCCATGTGGGCCTTTCCTGCAGCTGCCTGCGGACTCGCTGCCTCTGGCGGCGTCTCCGTTCTCCCTTCGCCTTGGGAGCCGGCGCGTGGTAGCGTGTCTTCCTCCTCTGGTCCCCCGCCAGGAAAAGTTTCCGTACCTGAAGGCAACAGGAAAGCGGCACCGGGGTTTTTACGTGACTGAAAGCATTGGCAGACTGGAGGAGTATCCTGTGATTTGATAGCATTATAACCTAATGTTTTAAAGTGAACTCCGCACATAGGATTTTATGATCCCATCACAATAAAGTTTTGTTAGCCCCAAATAATTTGAACTGATGCCTCCCACCTCTGCACAGTATTTATCTTTACAGTATATATGAGGCATTACCTATGTTCAGCCAGGCTACACACATGCTTTGACGCCCTCCTGAAAACTCCCCTGCTTCAAGCAAAACATGTATTTTAGGGTTTTCTCGAACAGGTACATTCCTTGTACAGCATATTTGCTGTGAGTGCATCTCATGGTGGTAATTACCGAAAACTGAATCTTGATGGTACTGTTGCCATCTCACCGGCACATCTTTGCATCTGCTTTAAAGCAGCTGAAATCACACTAATTTAATAAATTCTGAGTTCAAATCTTTTTAAATGAGTAACTAGCTCTTTTGGTTAATGTTAAAGAAAAAAAAATCTGTTACTATAATTTTACGTAATAGACTGCACAATGAGATGTTATGTTTTGAAAGTGTATGTTAGTTTACATATTAAAAATGCAATTAGATTCAGCTTATTTCTGTATTCAAATTTCCATACACATGGAAAACATTTTTTCTTAAGACACTCATCAGAATATTTCAGAGGGAAATTAGGGCAATTCTACACAGTTTATGACCTGATATAGTACTGACTTGCTCTGCTTATGAAGCAGGAGATGGTTAACCTAGGCTGTCAGTACAATTATTAGACACTGGCTGTTACTGGAAACTCAAAGCCAAAGTCTCTTTGGACTTATGCCAAAGCCATAAGTCTCTTTGGACTTATGAAGAGACATAATTATAGGAATAACTCAAAACAACAAATTTCTACCTCTAGAAAACAAGCATTTGCATTTCTGGGTCACAGTTGGAAGGTCTTATGAATAGATAAATGAAGAGATCTAGCAACATCCCCATTAAGTGCGTGGGTCTCACAGGAACAACTTAATATCTTTATGCCAATCTCATCCCTTCTCAGCTGTTAAAACATCACTTTAAATCTGAGCAATTCCTTTCACTTGGTATATGAAAGATGGCCACATTCTTTAAACAAACTTTTGCATTAATTCACTGTATTAACAACTTTATCTAATTCTCAATTATGCCATTTTAAAAGGTAATGAAATGCTAGCTATGTAGAAAACATGGGTTTAGAAATGGAAAGAGAGGCTAGACAGCAATTTCTAAATGCAGGGAAAAATAAAGCATTAACAGATGGAATGGGTACCAGAAGCCTAACTTATGTAAAATGATGAATATAGAAATGGGGATGAGACAGGGACTTTTTGAAAATTAGATCCAGCTGACTAGATAGCTCAGGGGATTTGTAATGGGATACTGAGCCCTTCATGTATAGGTCATAGGTTCAGATACAGGCTGGACTCTTGGTACAAGACCCTGTTACCATCTGTCCCTTTTCCCAGAGGATACATCCACATTACAGCAGGCACCTTTGCTGGCACCTTCAGTAGCAACATCGAAGATTAAATGGAGAGAGAAATTAAATCAATTTCTTTGCTGTGAAGGATGGCTGTTGAGGTCAAGGATCTCCTCCTAAGAAAGGAATGAACGCTCCTGGTAGTGTCACACATCTCCAGAGGTGTAGGCAGTGAGTTCTATTGCTACTTGTTCAGTCCAGCAGAGATGGTGCAGACCTAGGGCACTGCGCCAGTAGAGAATTCACATTCCTCGGTCCTCATGCCTCTTCTCCATTTAGAAAGAATTCCCATATGACCCCAAAGAAAACAAGGAACAGGTAATTTCTCAGCAAGTCCCTAGACATTTCTCGAAGAGAAGAAATAAGTGTTTACATATTTACATCTCATTTTTCACAACGTGGGGGATGAAAAAAAAAAAAAGCATAGTAATTTTATACAGCACAATCAAAGACTCTTACAACAACACATAATAAAAAAGAGTTAATGCTGAATAAGTTAGTTTAAATATTAGCCTAGGATTGTGCTGTGATTAATAAGCTCAGATGAAACAGTGAACCTGTCCAAAACAGCCACACTGCTTCTAGGTCTGGGCTGGATTACTCAGCCACAAAATTGGCTACTTTTTGCATAGCCCCAAGTGCTGTATACATATCCATATAGAAGTTTCTTCTAAACTCATCCAGAGTTTGGTTCCTCAAGAACATGTTAATCTCATTTAAAACATCTTTTGCCCATATTAAGCATTCAATCTTGATTTGGGCTACATCTATTTGTATCGAAAAAGTAAACGCTTAGCACTGCACGGAAATTCCTAGCAGAACAGCTTTCTGCTGATGAATGCAGCTTCATTAACTTCCAAACATTTTAAAGGAACCCAATTATTTTGATGGCAATTCAACAAGATTTACAGTATGGAACAGCCTTGATGTAAATCATGATTTATTGTCAAAGTGATTTTACTATGTCAAAATGTCATACTGTTTTTTTTTAAACATCAACACAAAATGCTCCTGAACTCACAGCTTCCAAATGTTTTGTTCCCATATGCCACAAAGCCAATAAAAAATGTAAGCAACAGATTTTTTTTCATGTTACTTCTTCTACTATCTAAATTTAATAAACATAAAGTTCTTCTGATCTGCTTTCTAAGTCTTAGACTCTAATGTTTTACTTCTAATGTTTTACTTTTACTTAGCTGCTTTATGAGAACAAAGTAGAGCAAAGGGAGTGTACAGGTTATGGTAAAAGAGGATGAAGATGTGGAGATTGTGCATGTAATGAGAACTGTGATTCCCTTTCTTCATTAGCTCCTGATTCTTCTAAATATTCTGGCTGACAGATGGTTACAGGGTAATTTAGGTCGAAAGAGACCCCTGGAAGTCACCCAGGCCACCCAGCTAACCCTTATTATCTTGTGTGAAAGTCTAGATGCTTTGATGGAAAGGTGCTCAGGTAGGCAATATTTGGCAACGGGGACATGACTAAGAAAAGAAAACCTTTGCTCAAGGAGAGGACAAACAAACCATAGACAAGTTGTCTATCACTTCTCTTTCCACCTCTGTCTGCACTTCAACAATTCATTTGTAAGCATCCCACAAGAACCCAACAATTGAAGCACACATTACCCCAACAGCTACTATAGCAAAACAGGAGAAAAAATAAGATAACATAAAAATTTTCAGGAAAAAGAAAAAAGTAAGCACATTTTTCTCTTTAAGTCTTGAATTTTTTTTTTCTGTGCTGTTACAGAAAAATGTGACCACATCATCTGTAATTAAAACACAATCGTTCTTAATACTCTTAACAATATTCAGCGGCCACAACTCAGAGCATTTATCATGAGATTGTGTCTTATATCTAGCTTAAACATAGTTTGGTACCCACATGCTCATTTAAAAGCAACTTTTCCAATGGAGGGTAAGATTATTTTAGTTATAGTTCTGAAAACCAATGACTAATGAAAATTGTTGCAAATGAAAATTAAAATCTACAAAAAGAGATGAATCTGTAGGAATTCAACGTAAATACTGTAGTTTCAGATGGAATAGCTTCACGGTATTTCTAAGAATATATATTACAGTAAAATTCTTAAAGCAAATACTTGTACACACATATACCTGATTTAAAAGCTGCAGTTTCTCTTTCCTTTAAACGTTCGGATCCCGTTAACTGGAGGAAACGACTGCTTTCCCATGTATTTTCTGCAGCTACTAGCTGTAAAATAAACAGTATTTCCTATAAGTTCTGGACTTACCCATGAATTCTACAGTTGAGATATCCAAGCTTCAAAAATTTTCTATGCTATACTATGTATACTATGATACTATGATATACAAAAAAAAATGTATTTAATGATATTAAAAAAATACTTATGAGTAATCTTCAAAAAAGCAGTTCACATAAAGAGCTTCTTACCTTATGTTTGCATGCAAGTGGCCTGCAATAATAAAGAAAATAAATATAAACTACTCAGTAATGACATTCTTCATAAAAAACATCAGCAAAACAATGATTCAAATCACATTAGTCTTTTTTTTGATCTAATATTAGCACTGAACATTTCTAACACTGAAACACGATCAGCAAGCTAGCAGTTTCAAGCACAGATCTGTACTGTATGTGAGTATCAGCAGAAGACCAATTAGCACAAATATTGTTCCACCTAAGTGAGTAAGCACTTAAAAAGAAGTTACCGTAGCTCAGCAAATGATCCGAATTCCTGTAAAAGCTTATGCTAAAAGGAGTGCTACCAACTTTAAAAATGATGTAAATGCACAGTATCTATTAGTATTAAAAATGCTGATTAATATGTGAGAGATCCAGGGAGAAAAGAAATACTTACTTCCCTTCCCATGGACTATTTATGCCACATTTTCTGGGCATTGAAAGATTTAATAGTTCTCACCGAGTCCACTGGGATTCACATCACCTCTAGTAATCCCTGTGGACTTTGCAAATTGTGTAAAATTCATGCACAATCTGTTCTATCATGCACAGTGTGTCTTGCAGCCTTTCATATAGGAATGAAGAGAAAATTCTGAGCATTTTGCAGGAAGTTGCTAGAAAAAGGTCTCAAGAGAAAGTAAAGAAATAAAAGAGTGAAAAGATACTCACACTTCCTACCATAAACTTTTAAAACTTGCACTGACTTTTAGATTTTGCACTTTAAACTTTAAATGCGAAACTCCCAAATCTTCCTTTAAAGTAACAGTTCCTACTGTGTAGCTGCAGACCGTGAGCACCAGAAAAACTTACACTGCTTTCAGTCACAAAAGCAAAATGCTCTCATTTACCAAGACTCTCATTACTTATTTACAATGGAAGTACTGCTTTAATTACAAAGTAAATTGGGTCTAAAGCTTAGAAAAAAGAACACTAAACAATGAAAGCAAACAGACTTGGGGCTAAATCCAGGGAGTTTGGGAAGAGCAATAATAAACACAGAGCATTAGTCAAGGCAAACAAGCACAGTCCTTAATTTTGAGCAGATTGCAAGCTTCCACAGAAGAATAATGCTACATAACTGAATTATTGTATTTAAATGAGAATTATTGTATTTCAAAGCTACATGGAAGAATTGGGAGAACGCAAATGTATTTGAAAATTTTCTCTCTCCTCATCTGATTGGCATCTCCCTGTCACGGGTGAGTCTTTTAACAGCCTCTACATGTGATTAGATTCCTCATTATTCCTGGCCAATAGAAGCAGATAGTACTTGTTTTTCCTCTGTCCCTAACACTCCAATATCCAGGATATGGGGCATCTGCCCATGATCTGAACCCAGAGCACTTGTCCTGCCTCATGGGCCAAGCCCATGGCTGTCACTGCCCAGAGGAGCCCCCTCAGCCCTGCCCAGAAGTTTCCTATAACGTGATAAAGGGGCAGGAGGCTGCTGAATCACACTAACTAACTAATCAAACTAACTCATTTTTGGGCAAAATAACAATTTGCTGAAAATTAGTTCAGCTCTAGTCCTTGTAAATTCCTCGAACACTATTAATTCACTGTAAAAAGTGATGTTAACTGAAACATTGTTACTATACATCAAAACCAGCACGTGCCTTATAGTTACACTGACCGAAGTCAGTGGGATGCAACTTGTATTTTGGGATCAACTATTTTAAGACAACTATTCTAGTAAGTAGGCAACAGGTAAGCTCCCTTACTAGTAACAGTAAAGCAGTAATATTTTCTTGTACTTACTGTTGATGTGAAGAACAAACTCTGGTAAGCTTTTCCAACTCTTCACTGCTCAGCTCTTTAGCTGAATTCCTCACTGCTGTAACTGGACCGGGAACTGTTGCTTTCCATTTTCTTTCTAAATTTAATCAAAGAACATTTTTACCTGAAGTATTTTAAATTTATTACTGAACCTAAAATTTCACAAGTTAAAACTCCTAAAAAAACAACTCTTAAAAACTTCTTAAAACAAGAAATTAAAAAATACCAACAGCTCTTCTGTGCTTGCTCCATAATCTTATATCAGACTATGAAAAAAAGTATGATATTTTGTTACAGTGCAGTTTATTTTCCTCACACCAGATTCACTAACCCTAAAATATAAGTACAAAATAACTGTGGATCGATCAAAATCTCAACTAATTAGCATAAAGAATGATTGACTGTTTGTACCTTTTCACGAAACCCAAAGAAAGGAACACAGAGAACAAATACTTTTCTCCTAACAAGCCCAGAGAAATTCTGATATAAACGCTACTTCTGCTTTGCAACAGTTTTAAGCTGGCAAAATGTATGCTCTATTATGCAGAAATACAGAACTAGTTAACTCTTCCTTCTACCATATTAGTCCAGCCTGTACTCACCCCACTGCTCCTGTATGGAAGAAAGATTTGCAAGCAGCTGCTCATGGTACAGCCGTTCGAGCTGGATGAATTTCATGGCCTTCTCGTCTGAGTGAAAGGTTAAAGAAAAATACACACACACATACAGGCATATTACGATTTACTTCTATTTGACATCATATTTGAAAGGACAATCATAATGTAACTGAACCAAAATAAATAGGAACAAACTTATGGCTAGCATCCAGACTTCTGGGCAGGCAAAAAGAAGCAATAGCAGGTATGAACGCAGCAAACAACAGAAGTTGAATAAAGTTCCAAAAGTGCAGAGCCTACTGTCTTCAGCAGCTACCTCTTCCCACATAATTTGAGCCTAATGGTGTTAATCTTCCAGAAGAGAAACCAGCAGGATGTTACTGTGGAAATATATATATATATATTTTCCTGAAAATGAAATCTCTTGGAAATGAAATGAAAAGATAGTAATACTAGAGTATATCTATCAAGAAGAACAATTATATGTCAATAATGGCAACTAATTGAAAATATGGCTTTTTACTTATCAGTTGGAGACATTAAAACCAAATTTTCCTTTCAAAATTTCACAAGATACTTTTTCAACTGTTGTACATAAAATTTGTTGAAAGCTGAGTTCACATTTTGTTTTTTTTTATTAAGATTATGCCACCAAAATTAAGGTGTTAGTTGTTCTATGTAAAGGTGTGTTTTGCCATCCATTTCAAATATAATTCTGTATTACAGGGGGGATAAAACTACAGTGAACAAAGTTCTTAGTAACGTACATTTTTTCTCCATTATTTATAATAATTAACATATGGGAGTAATTCGTACAAAAACACAAGTAGTACTTGTTGTTTTTGTTAGCCTCACGCTAACCTCATGTATGTAGCACAGTTTATAAACAGCAATATGAATGGAAAGAATATTTCTTCTGCCTTCGGGAAATCCATTATTAGAAAAAAGATTTAGCAATCACAGATACAGCCTTGGAGGATCACAGTAACAATCCCCAAATTATTGTTAATATGAATTTCTACAGTGGATGAATTAAAATGCTTGTCATAGATAATTAGTAAAATGCAAAAAGATCAAATAGGTTGTATTTTAACCTCAGGAAACTGATGGTTGGAAGCACAGAGTAGTTATCCTTCATTAATATGTACTATATAGTAGTGTTAAATTCCACCCATCAGGTGTGTATTGCATCAAAAAATAATTCCTTTGATCAGTTTTAAATGTAGTGCCCTTCAATTAAAGCCATTTCTATGAAAGAGAAGCTGTCTGCCTACCATTTTTTGAATAGAATTTAAATCTACTGTATTTCCTCATGTAGAGCCATGTTTCAGCACAAAAACTTTCTATTCCTCTCATTTAAATTACACTCTTCATGTTTTCTGATGGATGTTTTTTGGGATGACCAAAACAGAAGCACAATCTTTTAAGGCTGTGATAGATACCTTATTTTATACATTGCTTCTATCACAATGCCACAGTTATTTCTCTTTCTTGTAATATAACTTGGACGGATTTCAGTTTTCAGAAGCATACCTTTCAGAGTTTCTTATGCTGTTATTTAACCTCCATTATTCCCTATTTACTCCTATTTATTTGTTTTTACTAAGGCCACAAATGAAACAATGGACAAATAATCTGTAAATGTATTTTTTTATTTATGATGTACTTTAGTGAAACACATCTACCTTAAAGACTAGCATTCTTTCTTCTTTTTACCCTTCTTCTAGTTTCCCTCAAAAGCAAACACAGCAAAATTTGCTTCTACCTTTTCTAAAAACAGTTACACTTTACAGTTTAATATGATCATTCTCTTCCAGAAATGCTGAAATATATCAGAGTAATTATTAGCAGCTCAAGTACTGTAACTTTTTGTTTGCATTATCTCAGAACAAATCAAAACAACCTATCTGTGCCACTGAACTAGCTGTTCCAGAAGCAATTACTCCTGGTTTCCTGTGACCGATTCTCAAAGCATCTTGAAGTGACAACTGCCTAATAAGCCAAGGACAGAGAACATGCTGCTCTTCTCTCTTAGCTGAGAGTATTTGGTATTTTTATTCTAAGCTAGACACTGATAATACATATTCAAAGCCATAGCAATCATAATGATGCTCCTGCTATAATGGTGTTCTATTTTACACAAAACAGAACATATCTTATCTAGATTGGATGTATTCCTGGTCACTAATTGTTAAAGCAGATTTTTTCCTATGGATCATGTTCTTTGAAAATATTTTCCTACTTCCGTGTTTGTATACGATTATATCAGCACAGCTTTTGAAAGTGCCATTTGCTATTTAACTCATATTCCATATTTAGCTCATATTTTCTCTGTTTTATCATTCCAGATTGTTTTAACAATCCATAATAATTTTTACAAGCAAAAGGATACATTCTTCCTCTTGAAAATAGGTCTCAGCTATCTGTAAATGAAAAAAAAGAGAAAAATTAGGATTCTCTAATTTTTATGATCGTGACAACAGCATAATAGCATTCATTTTAAGTATCTGTTTCGCAGATTCATATTTAGTTTGGATAAAAATCAAATGTTCAGACTAAATGCATATATCCTTAGAGCAGGAAAGATGTCCAAAAGAAAACCAAACAAGATAAAAACTGTAAGTTCACACAAATAGATTTAGCTAAATAATAGTTTTTATCTTGCTATAGCAACATATATTTTAGTAATTTTTTGGAGTGATACTACTTTTAGAAGGACCTAGAACAGAAGTATCATGATCATTGAAAATGAGGTGGATCTAAGAGCTTGTGTTCTATTACTGCCCACTTTCATTGTACTACTGACCACTTCTCCCCTCATGTCTGGAAGAAGTAAAATCATGGCTGAGTAGGACCATTTTTCTTCTTAAAGAGACTCATTTAATTTGCTCAGGTGTAACTCCCTAGTTGCACTCCAGTCATATGCCTGAGATTACAATCTTGAAGCCATCAAGGCAGAAGTTTGCTTAAAATTACAGAACAGACCTTCACGTAAGTCACAGGATGAGGATATCTCCCAACAGATACTGCGAGGCTTACAAAAAGTAGCAATATTTGCACTTAAATTGTGCTCCTCGGAGCCCAGCTGCTGGATCAGGGCAACACTGTTCAAGCAGCCTCCTGCGACTTCCTTTCAGGAGGCTGCTCCAAAGTACTGTGAAAAGCTTTCCATAAGAACACCTTGGGCATGCCGATAGAAATAAAACTCTTGCGGTATACCAAGTTACCAAAACTACATATTTTAATTGCAGGCTACTATAGCAATACTACCCTTCCCTAGTGGTGCTTTGCTTTCAACCAGCTCTTGAAAGTCAAAATTGCAAGCCTGGAAGCTGCAGAACAGAAAAATCTGTGTTCCAAGATAGGAAAATCCCTTTGCATCGATCAAGTTGTTCTCTCTTTTTTTATTTTATTTTTTTTTAAATCAGGACTGGCACAAAGAATTATCCCTTGATTTGAAGGGCAAAGACATCATTGTACTACAGTCCATGTAACCATCCCAGAGAACATAGGCATCCAAAGATAGTCAGAAAATGAGCACATTTCTAACTAAAACAGAACTTCGACTTTCGAGCTGATGGTAGGGAGTATTACAGAAAAGATACAGCTGGTTACTGGAAACTAAAGGGTATAACACTGTAGGGAAAAGCTAACACAACAATGGAAACGTCTGACTTCCATTCCTCCCTTTTGAGGAATAATCTTTGAGATTTGCAACAAGAACTTTTTTGTGCTTGTCGGAAAGGTGGGCAAACTTTCCCAGGGAGCTGAGGAATACAGAAGCTTTGTTTGTAAACAGAATAAGACACAAAGAATATAAACCTCGGAAATGCAAACGTTTTGTCTTACAGAACTTTTTCACGGCATCACAGACCTTGACAAGCATTAACTGTGCAATCTTGGCAACACAGAGTATTGCCAATGTTCCTATGGGCTGTACACGGTGCAGTAGGGCCACGCTGGCAAAAAGCAGCTGGTAGCTGCAGAGAGCTGAGACCCCCGAACCTTCAGGTTGAGACATTTCCTCGTCTTCTGACCACATCGATTTAGGCACCCAAAACTTGAAGGTCTTAACAATAAATGGGCAGTTTTGCAAAAATATCCAAGTTGATTGCTCAAAGACAGCAATTTCCTAGAGCAGGCAAGATTAAAAAGTTGGGTGTTGCTGACTTTCAATATTATTACCTATCACAAGACCATTCTGAGTCCAGCACCTCCCAAAAGAAAATTAGTTAAGTGACTTCTTTTTTTCCTGGAGCTGCCAAAAAAGCTCTGCACCTATGTTTATATATAAATGCTTTTAAGAATCCGTAATATATAAATGCGAAACAAATCACATGGATCTCATGCAAGACTGGAAAAAAAAAGTTACATCATATTTTAATTCAAAGATAACCCTAGGACAGTCCATAACAACCTTTAACCATTTAATGCAGGTTTCTCATTAACAATGCTGACTGTTAATAGCACAGAATATTTGACACAGCTCTTGATTTTACACTGCATTAACTTACACAGAAAAAAAAAAGATCAAAACATGACAGAAGAATATTTGTAAGACAACATAAAAGTAGGTTACTGGCAAGTTGTATTAGCAACCTGAGATAAGACTGAAGGTGACAAGTTAACCCACTGGGAAGGAAAAAAAAAAGCTCTTGCTAGAATTAATTTCATGTGAAATAATGAATATTATCTTTCACATCTTGCATTTTTTTCTGGATTAAAGTGTATTCTCTGATCCTTTTAAGTCCTGTTAGCTTTCTTCCAAACATTCCCTTAGAAATTCCATAATATTTTTAGAAAAAAAAAAAAAAAAGTGATGCTTTTTCAATGTTTTTGAATTTGGGAATCCACATTCTATTTTCAGTTCCCGTATGACCTCAAAAAAAGTTGTTCCTTTTGTGGTTTGGCTTCCTCAGCTGTACAGCAGCAAACAGATTTCACCTCTAAAGTGGTGATGATCTTTCTTAAGATTTGTAAAGCATTTCCAGACTCTTGTATGAACTGCACTGTCTTCCCACATGGACCTCTGTACTGACTCATGAGTGACCACCAAATATGACCTGGTTACAAATGCAGTTGATCGACCTTAATGCTAAATTTCAAATAAATTAAGGAACAGTAGGAAATAACTTCACTCAAACACAAATTTTCAAATGAAAAAAAAGTTTAAACAGTCATCCATTTTTTTTCCCAGTAAAAATAAGACAACTTTGTCACATCAAATAACCTATACTAGACACTATAGCCAAACAAGAAGTCTTCTGCGCCAGTGTTAGTCTCACATGACTGAATTATCTGTTAACAGAGCAAGAAGTCTAATCCACTATCCATCTTGTGTCACAGTTTCCAGAAAGAAAAATACACTTGTCAAGTTAGTAAAAAGAGAATGCTTTTCAAATCCTATTGGACTTCTTTTTTTTCTTACAGAGATGGTGACTGTACTATAAAAGTGTATACACTAAGATATCTTGCGCCTTAAATTTGTGCTAGAAACAATATGCAACAGTAAAGATAAATCCAGATTTAAAATGCAGTCTAGCCACCAGTTGTCTTGTCTTTATACAAACGTCCAGAAATCATATACACCTAAGCCATTTACCTAAGTTTTCCTGCCACACTCCAAAATTTCATCATTTGGGAAAAAAAAAAATCTGGCAAAATTCTTCCATGGACAAGAAAAATCTGTTTCAAAATATATTATATCTCATAGGAAACCTATCTTTAAGGGTTTCTTTTTACTGCAGACTATGATTTCAAGGAAATTTTTAGTTTTAATATGCATTAGAGAACCTTAGAGGAGAAATGTGCCTTCACCATCCGTTATATACCCAAACTGCCTGTCTAGATATGGACATTACTTTATGTTTAAATAAGGCTTCTTTTTTTTCCTAATGAAAAAAAATGACCTCAAATAACAACAAAGTTAGTGCAACAACAGAGATGTATAGCAAGTACCTGATGGAGGCACAGAGGCAGTATCTTTGAATCCATCTGCTCAACCTCTTCACGGAGCAAAGAGAAGAGGGACGGCAATGTTTGCTTTTGTTCTTGCTGACAAGAGTCTTCATTTGCCTCATGGGCACCTTCAGCACACACAGGGTCTGGAACAAGAGTGTTTTCCTCCTTAACTGCTGTGGTTCCCACTGAAGGAGCTCCTTTTAAAAGATCAAGTACTCAGGTTAGGATTCATAAACACATCAACTTAAATTTCCAGGAATTTTTCAATACAAAAGCCTTAAATAAGAGCTTGTATTAAATAACATTCTGGTAAATGGACAAAATATTGGTTCTGTCAAGATGAGTTTTAACACATTTGTCTCAATCTCAGCTCACCTACCTGAAAAAAAACACACTAAGATCAGCTCTTTTTGCACATTTCTGTTCCAACTTTGACTTAAAAAATCCAAAAAACACTGAAGTGTTCTTCTACAGAATTATAACAGACCAAGCTGACCAAAAATAAACAGTTGTGACCAATATTATTTTCATCACTTAAAACCAATACTTAAAATTCAGGTCATAGTGGACAGAACTCCCCATAAAACCTGTGATTTTTCATGCAACAGAGACAGCAAGCAGGGCTGCTCACAGTGCAGCTGGGCTCACAAAAGGCCTGAAGAAGAACAGAAAGAAGAGTGGACTCCACAAAGGCAGGGAGCTGTTTGTGTTATCAGCAGATGTTATTGCAGTGGTGACCACGTACTCCAGGAGTTTGCTGGGTCAAACTGGCCTGAGGATTTACCAAGCAGCTGCCTCAAATATGCGAGAACAGAAACGGGCTCTTGTGCCAAGGATCTCAAAAAATACCAGTGAAGGAAAGGTCCTGCTGGAAAGGACGACCTAGGCTGATAGCACAGTGCTTCCTTACAGTGAAAAGAGGATGTTGGAGGACAGAAAGAAGCAGATGGTGATAGTAGGAGCTTCTTTTATGGCACACACAGATAGAAGCCAGGAGGACAACGCGGTAACTCTTGAGCTGAGTGCAAATCGAAACCCTTTTAGACATCTGCATAGCTTACTTGCGAGCCCGGAGGAAAAGCCAGCAGTGGTGGCCCAAGTTGGTACCAATGACACAGGAAAGTGCAAAAACTCAATGTAGGTTCCAGAATGACTTGCTAGGCCAAAACCTGGCACGTGCCCAGTTAATTCCCTACCAATCCACTGTTGCCACTCTGCCACTTCTATAGAAGTGCGAAGGTGGAACATGCATGTGGAGAACTGGCAGTTCACATGAAGGATAATATAAAATGTAACAGCATAAAAATTTTGCAGGCAAGACTTTATGGGTTTACTACACTTTACTGCAAGAAATGTAGGATTCCTTCCTTAGCATATTGCTGCTCACGTGACAGTCACGAGGAAACATTTGGTGAGATTAAGGAAGATGTGAATGGTAGGTAGTGGAGGAGGAGCATCTCATGAGAATGAGGGAAATCAAAGATTTGAAAACAGTAAATGGCACCTTCCCACTATACTGTCTTAGGACCCACCAGAATGGTGTCCCTCTGGATTTCACCATAGGTAGCACAGAACTACGGACCAAGCCGGACCACAACACAGATAATTCTTGCCTGTAAAATCGCTGGCCGACCGTGCAACCCATTATCACAAAGGGCTGCCTGGGGACTGAGGGATCACTAGGGCAGCCCATCTCCAAAAAGTGGCTCTAGAAGAAATCCTGGGGACTCCAGGCTTGGAAGGCTGCCTTCCATTGCCAGGAAGTGCCTGGAGGCGGCAGTATGCAGGATCACAGAGCACATGAAACACTGACCAAGGACGTGAAGCCAGCCCAGCTCCTGTGAAGGTAGAACCAGCTGCACTAACCTGCTGGGCAGCCAATAAAACCTGTGGATAAAGGGAAGGTCCAAGAAAGCCTTGGAAAACATTCCTCCCGCACCTATTAAAGAAAGTAGGCTGACAAAGGACTGAAGGAGACGTTCTGGAAAGATTGGAAGGTAAGGCTTAAAGAACATTTTTTCGGGATAGATAAAGGTCAGTGGTGGGGTTCTCCAAGGATTGATGGGGACAATTTCTATTTGGCATCTTCACTTCCTTCTGTGAGCCACTGTTAGTCAGTGAAAGCTCAAATTGTGCAAACGACACCGAGCTCTAGGCTCTGTCTGCAGAAGAACAATTTGAGATATGATTAAGACCTGTAAGATTAGCACAGACAGCATAAACTGAACAGACTGTTGTCCAAATCTGACATTACTTGATTAGTAGAAATCACAACAGGAGGGAAAAAAAAGTTCACTCTGTATTGACGTGGATAAAATCCTTCTGCATAAAACACATCTTGTTTATTATGGAAATAAGCAGCACATTCTCATTTCAAGAGCTTCTTGCTCTTGAATAAACAACTTCCATGTTGCAAGCAATTGGGAAAGTTACCTCCAACAGGAGAAAAAAAACTTTTCACATTTCCACAAGATAAATTCTGAGCTCTGTCAATATAAAAGAGCAATATTCCACTGGATTTAATTAAAATCTCAAACCTGTACATCATACTGGTACAAGTAAAGCATAAGAAAGAAGTAAATACAGACAAATCAAAACAAGAGTAAAACCACAGCTATTTTTAATCCTATCAAATATATTTTCTGGAATTTCATATTTGTTTAAATTAACTTAAAAATTTTGACTGCATTCAGCAAAACAACCTGCATAGGTGATATAAACTCAAGAACACCAAAATGCACGCAGGGAACTTTGTAAATTCAAGGTGCAATGAGCATGTCTGCTTTCCCGAATGAAGCCCATTTCCTAAAAAACCTGCTCCCCACCAAAAGCGGGACACGTGGGGGCACTGTTTGGGCTAAGCTATGGCTAGCTCCTTCTGTAGGCACGTTCTGCCTCTGTTCCTGCAGCTTGGGCGCTCGGCACAGAGGGTGCAGTGAGCACATTTCCCAAACTCTGTGTTCCTTTCAACTGAAGCCCTAAAGCGATGGTTCAGGGTTAGGATTTAGGGCTCAAGAAAGGTCTTCATGTGTCAGCTGAGAACTCCACTATTACCTTCCCTTCTTATAAATTCTTTATTAAATAAGCTTTGCAGAACAGGAGCACCTGTAGTTGCACTAGTTTTTGCTTTGCTTTTTGTTTTTGCTGCTTGTATTGGCAGACCAAAGGATGGGTGTAGCTTAACATTGCTTTTCCACTACCAATTTATGTCCCTGCTTTGCCAGTATTTGTTCATGAAGTCAGAAAGGAGGATCCAAATCCTTTGGCAAACCTTTTGCCTCAGAAAGACACCTCTCTTCAAACTTGACTATATCAAGCAGTTAATCATCTGCAACATCAAAATATGAGTATTGTTTGAAACATTCTCAGTAGCAAGTACCATGGAAGCCTGCATTTTAGTATTGTTGTGGTATTGTTGCTAGCTAGTAGTTTATACACTGAATTTTATGCCTATATACAGCTGTGCTGTGACTCACCTGGAACAAATTCTGCCTTCTATTTACTCCATTAATTCTCAAGCAACACTTTACAGGCATTCAAGCTACTTCTACCTGGTTTTATTTTAACCTGAAGAGAGCAGCTGCTCCTTAGCAGTATTGCAAGCTGGAACTTTTCTTGAGGCAGTAACACTTAGCAACGCTATTTCATTAAAGGTGTTAGCAGCTAAGATCCCTCCATTTTGTTCTTCTACTTGCCTGTTCTTCTTTGTTTCTAACAGAAAAGGGGTGCGCAGCACCGCATTCTTCTGGAGTTCTTCAATTTTACTGTAACAGCAGGTTATTTTTCATTAAAGGCAGGTGTTCCATGCTTTTTTCCCCCTCTCACATTTTAAAAGTCAAGACTGTTTTTGCCCCTCACCCACTTCGCACGATATTATATAGAAAGTCTTCTTGTTCACAGAATGGTTGAGGTTGGAAGGGACCTCTAGAGATCACCTAGTCCAACCTTCCCTCCTGCTCCAGCAGGGACACCTAGAGCATGTAGCATGTTCCATACCAGAAAGGGACCAAAGCCTTTAATGAAAATAAATTTGAAAAAAATACCAGAAGATAACAACTATCCAATGGTTGCACCACATAACAACTATCCAATGGTTGCACCACTCACTGAAAACACAGCAGAGACCTCAGGTCAAGTCACTGCGCAGCCAGATTTACAGTAGAGGTTTCAACAATGTTTTGATGCCCACCTGGTATGTTAATAATTCCTATGACATGGAATTAAGTTTTCTTAAGAGTTACACTGGAGCAGCCCCACACTTGTGAGAAGTTCCCATTTTGACAAGCTGAACGTATGAATAAAACCAGGACAAATGCATTTCTAAGTGCTTCTTTTTTTGTTGCTTGGTCTGTGCCTCAGGTAATATGAAATTAAGGTGCCCTTGCTCCCCGCCTGGGAATGAGTCAGAGGTTAATAGCAATAACTGCTATGAAATAAAAACCATGGATTTTGTTCTCTGTTTTCTATTTGAATTTTAATTACTATATTGAATAACAGCAGTCTAGTCTTCCCACCCAATCTGCTGGTACAGAAAGTGTGTAATTAAAAAAAAAGTTTTAATAGCAGAAAGCTGATTAAGACTGATTCACTCCAGAACTATTTTTTTAAGGGAAAAAAGGACCAACAAATATTTCAAAAATATGTAATTTTTGAGACAAAACTGTCTTGGGGAGGGGGAAGGGGAAAAGAGATACAGATGGTTAGAGGTATCTCTAGCAGACCAAGCTCCAGATCTTGTTTGGGGCAGCACAGAACCTTAAACAGAATTAGATAGGCTGATTTTTTTTTTTTTTTCCTCAGTTTGACTCATTTATGTTCATCGTTGCAACACCTAAACACGTTATAACCACTTCTCCTTCCTCGTTATCCTCAAGCTAGCCCAGAAAGTAGTTGAATAATTTACAGTAAAAGTATATGGGGCAGAATTTAACTTGAGGAAAAATGACCAAGGGGCAGCCATCGTGCTATACGGGTGAATTGCACAGCATGATTTCACAACATTATGTCAGAACTGATCATTTGGGGGGAAAGAAGTTGAATTTATTTTCAGAAAACAAGGATAATTTGAGTTCTGGCTTTATAAATGTGTATTTTAAGCAGATGACACTTCATGTATCACTACCGTTATTGTATTGAAGCTGGTAGAAGTTAGTAAAAGGATTCCAAGTATTGTATGCAGACACTCAGGAACTGCCAAGGTCATAATGGAACAGGGCTTGTTCGTTTGGATTCAGTATTTCATCCCACCAAACAATTTTTAACTTCGCAGAGTTCTGTCATGCTCCAAGTCAGATACTGCCATTCTCTCTGACACGGTATTTTTAGGTCTCTGGACTTTTTTTTTTTTTTCCTTTAAATATATTTTTTCACTTTCTACTTTTTGCCTAAAAATTGCCAGCTATTGAGTGCAGCTGCTTTTGTGGTATGTTTGCATCATTTGATTGCATTTATCAACAAGAATACAAGTTAAGGAAGAAATAATATGGACAACAACTTCCAGTTTTCAGTTATATTTCTGCCTTTCTTGTTATTACACTATACCTCAGATACTTCTGTTTACAAATCCTTATTATATTTTAGCAACTTGTCTTCTGTTATTCTCATCACAAATGACTGTTGCTCAATTACTTATTCCAATCACTCTGTTTTAATTAAATATTAAATTTAATTAAATATTCTGTTTTTTAAATATTAAATCTCTTGCTGAAATGTATATTTCTGGTTTTCTAAACAGGTACGATTCAATGGCTCTCTGTAACCTTGGAAGAAACCAGAAGGATGAGACACCCATTTCAATTCATACATTTGCAGTGCTATAACACATATGTCTTATGGTCTACGGCACCCAATATAGTAAGATGCTGTGTTGAAGCAAATGTATCCTCTTGATCTACAAAGGAAAGGGGCATCTCAAATATGAATATTTATTACATATGCCTATTTTCCTTATCCAATTTGAAACACCTAAAGGAGAAGTAATATTAAAAATGTGCAGATGCACATTTGTTGAACACATTACTCAAAATATAAATCCCCGCACTAGGCATTCAGCTTTGAAAGAAACTAACGATCATGGCAGCAGGCCAAGATCAAGATATTTGGTGCTGATGCCAACACTTCAAATCTTGACACTGAAACCACACACCAAAATTATCTTGCAGCGAGCACTCAAATGATCAAACATATTGCCTGTATTTCCGGCCTATATGATTCAGAATTTAGCAGAATTTCCACATTGAAACTGTGCACCTCTCTCTGGTCTCGCCTCCTCGCATGTTCCATTTCCTACACATCTAATTTAAACACTGAAAAACATGGAGAAAATCTAAAATTTCATCTGCTTTAGAATTGTTAACAATTCTGAAAACAGTATTTTAATGAAGATTACAAACAGTTAACATGGCAACTAAAATATCTATTTCTTATTAGTTCACAGATTAGAACTACGATTTGATTATCTGAAGCAAACTCAACAAGCCAAATTTTTTAGAAAGTACCTTTAGATTTTTTACTGGAGCCTCTTTTGCTTCTTGGGCTTCTTTTTCCACCCGCCTGTTTTTCCGTAGCTGGCTTTTTCTCCAGCTGGGGCTCCACATGGACACTTACAGATCTCCTCTCAGTCTCGCTTTCCTTACAGCTTGGGGCACAGCCTCCACTGTCCGTATTTTCATTGTTATTGATGCTGTCCTGCTCACCCTCATTCTGTCTTCCCATAGCAGTGTCACTACTAGTTAAAACCTCATTCCCATCACGGTCAAGTTGATTCTCATTTTCATCAGATGAAGATACCAAATGAGATGCCAAACCTTCCACCCTACAGTCAGCAGACAGACTGTCCTTTGAGTCTATTCGTAGATCATTTGGTGGAAATTCTCTGTCATCCATTAGAGCGTTACTTGGCGAACCATTTAATCTTTCTTCAAATATTTTTTGACCTAAAATGTAAAATCAGAAAATGTATTTATATATTGTGGTGGATATGTAACCTCATGCCTAATTCCAGCCAACAAAGAAATACAATAGCCAAGTAATATAGCATAAAAGTATGGGGATATTCTTTAAAAGAGCAATCCATTTCCCCCACTGCAATTTTAAAGCAAATTACACCTACAAATAAAATATTTATAAACTTGTATTTTTATCTAATTACTACTGATTCCAATTACAGGACCAATAATATATCCTTGATCTTCACAACAATGCTTATAATGTTACTGAGAAAACAAGAGAAAACAGAGAGATGAACAAGATGTACCAGCCCATATACATCAATTGGTAAAACACAAATATTCTTGTTGCATAAGATCATAGCTTTCTTAGGGAAAGAAAAAATAGACTAGCAAGGAATAAAAGCAGAAAAACCTCCAATTCTGTCACTCATCATTTCCAATATGCAAATAAGCTTAATTCTGTTAGAAGCATTAGATGCCAGTGGAACTTGTTTATTGACTCAATTTATCGCTTTATTTTCAAGTAAACACTCAACAAGTCTTCAGTATACACAGAAGCAGATGGTTTGTTAATTAGAAAAAACCCTAATCCACCACCTACTCACAACAGGGTTCATCTTTCCCTTTTCGCAAACATGTAGCATTAGCCAACACTGCACTTAGATTCATGTTTACAGGGGAAAAAGAGGAGAGGGAAAGAAAAAAAAAAAAGTAACTTAGCAGGAGTTACATGTTTCTTTAGGAAGGCTGTTACACTTGATTTAGTTGTGTTTACCTTTTGCTTTTAGAAGCACAGCAACCCCGCTTGTTTAACTTACCAGCTATGTTGATGACATACTGTTCCATGTACCTCATATTAGATGTATCTCATGTGCTTTAAATAGTAAAGCCCCAAACTGCCGAGCACCTTTGTGTTGTGGAAGAGCTCAGACAAGCACCCTTAAACAACTTCCTACCCTTTCTCTCAAGGAAAAAGGCATTTTAGAAAACCTGTCTTAACCAGGTTTTCTTCTATCTCACACTGTAGCACCTAACACTGAAACAAATGGAATTCATACACACTAAAATGCAAGATGCTCTCTCGTTTTACTTGTTAGAATTCATATTGCAGAAAAGCAAGCAAACAAAAATGCCTTAGAAGAAAAAATATTCCTGTGTATGAAAGGGAAATTATTTACATTAAAGATTACCAAAAATATTTTCCCAAATTTATTTTCCTATGCAACTTCCACAGCTGCTACAAGGACTAAAAGAATACAAATATGACTGCTGTCTTCAAGAAGGAAGTGCAGGGAACTACAGGCCAGTCAGCCACACTTGGATCCCTGGAAGGCGATGCAGCAAGTAAATCTAGCAACCATTTCCAAACATGAAGGACAAGAAGGTGATTAGGAGTAGTCAGCATGGACTTAAGCTGAAAATCGGGCTTAACCAACCTGAGAGCCTTTGATGATGAGATTACTAACTTCATGGAAGAGGGGAGAGCAGTGGATATTGTTTATCTCAACTTCAGTAATGCTTTTCACACTGTCACTCAAAATGTCCTCAGAGCAGCTGTGGAAGCACGTGGACAGCGGACAGCGAGGTGAACTGATCAGCAGCAGGAAGCCCAGCTGCAGGCCAGTCACTTGTGGCATCCCCCAGCCTCAACACTGGGGCCGCTATGGTTTAACATCTTCATTAACGAGGTGCTGGGACCAGATGTACCCTCAGCAAGCCCGCAGATGATACAAGCCTGGGAGGGATGGCTGATACACAGCACAGGGTTGCGCTGCCCTTCAGAGAGGCCTTAAGGCTGGAGAGATGGGCAAGTGGGAATCCCATGAAGTTCAACAACAGGAAAAATAAAGTCCTGTACCTGGGGAGGAAGAATCCCAGGTACCAGTACAGACACCAGAAATTCAACAGAAGCAACAAAACAAAAATCAAGAAGCCCTAATACCAATCTCCTGTGTCTATCAAGAGATAACCGTTTCTTCTTATTGAAAATAGCAATCACGGGTAAAACAGAAACCTTAATACATCTGAACTTGCTGTTTTCCATTAGGTTGCACAAAACAAAGCAAAAATGCTTTTTGACAAGTGACATTTTCTATACAGGAAGTTAATATTTTGATAGAAAATACTAAATCATTTCCTTTTAACATCTGGTTAAAATGATAGTCACTTCCCTGTTGAGACACTGGAAAACATACATAGCTAATGCAGATCAGCATTTCCTGGGGTCTGGTTTTAAACTCTATGCTTCTGAGAATGGAAGTAGCCCTTAAAACAAGGCTTTCTCTTCTACAATCCATCCAAAGAGAGCTGGTTTGAAATAAATAAATAAATAAATTTTAAAAAAAATCCAAACTTTTAAACTTTTTTTCCCAGTTTCAGTCTTGCTATCTGCTTTTGACTTCACCAAGGCACAAGGTAGATACAGAAGGGCACCTACACCCTGTGAGTGTGAACCACTATCTAGCTCTGTCTAAAAGCAGAAGTAGGAACATTTATTTATAAACAATAGAATTAAAACATTGGTGATTTGAACTATATTTAACAGACCATTAACATATTGTGCTATAATCACTATGGTTATAACAAATCCAAAATAAAAGGGAAAATATTTTGCTCTATAATAAACTGTATATTATTTGCTTGTAGTGAAATAGCACACACATTAAAGAAATATTATGATACTCACTTCTGTTGAAAGTAGTGCAATTTCAAATTAAAAAAGCCCATGTTCTGCAGTGCTCTCATTTCACATAACCTCCAAGACTTTTTCAGTTTCAGTGTGTGTATATAGTACTGCATTGCTTTGCTTCTGTCAGGTCTCATTACAGAAACATTACCTTAAAAACAAGTGCTTGCCCTGTTCTCTTTAAAAAGGTAAGAACTTGAAGCTGTCCTGACTTGGCACAGTGGAAGTCTAAAGAAGGCCTAAAAACAAAGATCTCATATTGACACTTGGTTCCTGCAAACAAGGTGGGTTTTGAGGGGAATGTTTATTGAATTATTAGTATTGTATTCCATTTGCTTATCTCTAAAATATTTCACAGCATAGATCAGGATCATCACACTGTCTGCTAGGAAAAGACAAGATGTCTGAACATTCACAAAGCTCATGGCAAATCTTTTTTCAATTTCTGTTTACTGCCTTCATATAATTCCTAAGCTGTAGATAGTATTTTACCTCTCTCATTCTCATAGCACTTAATTATTCTACATTAATTATATAAACTTAAGTCTTTCAATTCCTCTTTGAAAATGTAGCCTTCCCATCAGCTCAAAACTGAATGGGCATTTCAAATTGGTTCTCTGAGTTAATTCTACCCAATCTTTTCAATAATTTTGCAATAAAACAATTATGAATTCAGTCTTCAAAAATCCTTAGGACTGCTTCTAATTGCAGATTTTATAATTCAGTTGTAGAAATGTAAATGATTCAAAAGGAAAAAGTGAAATTCTCCAAGACAAACCAAATATTCTGTGTCTGATATTCTTCTAAAAAATCCATCTATAGCACATAGGATATAACCAGTCAATCAGCTGATCTATTGGAAAATATCCCAGGGATAGCAAAAAGAAAACTGAACACGAGGCGTTGACTTTTTTCCCTCAAGATATGGTACAGCAAGGTTCAAGAGAATTCATTAGGCCCTGTCAGAAGCTGTTCAATAACAGCCATAATCTAGTTTAGGGCACAGTGCATACAAAAAAGTTGTATACAAATAAGAATGTAGATCACAGTGAGGTAAGAATTTTAGAAAGAAGAGTTTGTTTGGTACTGGTACAAAAATGTTTTATAAATTGACTGATGCAAAAACTATAATGGCCAGAAAAAAATGAAAATGTGCACCTCAAGTTATTACTGCAAATTTGCTTCTGCATACATGGAAGAATATTAACTTTATTTAATGAACAAGTATTTTTACTTACCAATGAAGATGCATAGCAATGGAGGGGAAGCTCTAGAAAGCCTAGTACAGTAGCTACATGGCACAATTCAAGCACAATAAAGCTACACACAATATACTCTTACCAGTTTATTACCTTGGAGTAAAACTGACAATATTTACTACATTGTTACAAGAACTAATAAACAGGAGAAAAAGAGTTTCTTTTGAGAAAAAGAAACTTTCATTTGAAAGGACAAGTCATACAAAGCAGCTGATGAACATAGGCAGGAGATTCCATTAAGAAACACCCAATTAAGAAACACAACTCATACTGTATAATGTGTGGTTTTTCTACAACTATTCACTTCTTTGACTGATGTGGAATGCAAAACATCCCTGAGGCAAGTGGCAACGTTAATGCCAGACTGCTCCAAGTGCCTCCAGCACACCCCAGCCAAGAGGAAAACCAGGGACATGGGCAAACAGCTAAAGCTGCACTGACCCTCGCTCGGCTGGCTGCAGGAGGAGGGGGCAGCAGACAAAAAGGGGAGGCATTTCATTTGCATCTCCCAAGGCCGGACCACTTCTAGCTAGGAGAGCTATTCCCTGCTTTGTGCTATATGCACAAGATGTGATGGGTGGCGTGCTGCAAAAAGGCTGCCTCTAAAGGAGGAAAGGAAATTTGTGTGTACAACTTCGTTATCCAACCTGACACTCCTGCAGAAGAAATATTACAAAGCTGTTGTGTTGTCTCATAGCATGCACTCATTAGTGGTTTATCTTATCACAAGATAATCTGATGTGCAATCCCCTTACAGGTTAGCCTCACTATGAGAGAATCTCATTAACATCCTCCTGATTGGGTTCAGTCTCTCCTATGTTCTGCCTTGTAAGAACGGACTAGGAGTAAAAATACCTTAAATATTTTTCTTCTTCCGCATGTCAGATACATGATTTAGAAGTTTCGTCTCTTCAAACATGCTCAGACTGGTATCCTCCAGGAAGTACTCAGAAGCAGGAGTGTTTATCTAATTTTACTTAATTTACAAAAAATATCTGAGCAGCAACAGTTTAGTGGTTTGGCACTTTCTGGCAGTAAAATGATATTTCTCAAGTGACACTGATATTTAAAGGCACAATGATCTTTCCATTTATAAATAGCTAGAATAGTCGAGTTCAGGGAGGAAGTTCCACATGTTATTTTCAACTTCTAAGCCTCATACTACTTATTCACAGCTTTAACACATAATGATGAGAATACAGAGCCAGACATAATTCACTCTTCCACACTTACCATTACTATAAAAATATGCTTTGGTCATTAGACAAACCCAAGCTGTTTGTCTGAAAGCAAATAAATATATTTTATTAGAAAACAGAGTTGAGGAAAACTTTTGTACAACAAGCTCTTTTTTGCTACTCAAACACTGATTAGTCTCCCGAGTGTATTATAAGGCACTTCATATAAGCTTTGAAATTTATACCAGAAAAGTTTGAAACCCACACTTGGGTACACTGAACAATATGAGAGCAAAATTAACACATTAAACAACAAGTTCTTTTTTTTTTTTTTTTTTTTTTTTTTGCTATCATCTGTAGCAAAATTCAGGATCATTTCTCAGATGGAAGTAGTAAGACAGTGGAACACACTGCCATAAGAGAATAAAGACTATTTATCACTGCAAAGCTCTAAAACATGCAAGACGAACATTGGTTAAGAATGACCCATGCGTAATGGGTCCTGCCTCGGGGTACATGAATCGCCATTTAACTCTTACAAACAGAATTAATTTGCCTTTTGCCCTCATTCACCTTTTCTTTCAGGTGAACAACCCCTTATTTGCTTTTATACTTCCAAATACATGCACAAATCTGATAATAAAGTATAATAAGAATTAAAAAATTGCCACTAGACAAATTTACACAAGTACTTCATCCATCCAAAAATCATTGTCTGTATAACTTCCAGCTGAAAAATAAACAAATACAGTGAGTTTGCCACTTACTCAACCATCAACAAGAGGGTTTTTTGCTTGCTTGTTTGTTTTTGTTTTGTTTCTCCAAATCAGGCAGTGCTGAAAATGAATTTTTGGTCACATTCACTAGTTGGTTTTATATTTTAGCAAAGAAGAATGGTCCATGAATATGAGCAACTAAGACCAAATCCTTTTCCTTTACTCTGAACTTCCTGTATGAAGTCGGTCAAACGACTTCATCTCTTTATTTATCTAGCCCTTAAGTGCAGAGGTGAGAACGCAATCTTGTATAAACAGGCACACACTAACCAGATGACAAGCGTTCAAAATTAATCACTGGTATAACCTGTCTGAAATTAATGAAACTGTGACCACTTAGCCCCGTGGTGACTTAAGCCCTGAATGCTGTTTTATCTTTCCCCTTTTCAACAGGAAGTTATTAGGGTTGCTTATTTTAGCTCTCAATGTGTAAATAGATGCTGGCTATAAGAATTGTCACTAATAACTGGCACTCACTTTTGAGTAAGTCTTGGAGAGGCGTCCTGAATTGCACAGTTAGCAGTTTCTCCCTATTAGAATGTGAACATATGTTTGTACTTGGATCTGTAAAGAGTCAGACATCTAAACCTGTATTATATCTTTTTCTTCTTGAAAAAAACTTATTATTAAGACAAGTTTTGGTAGTTTCCATTACAAAAAAAAAAAAAAAAATCCATTAAAAAAAATCTCAAACCATTTTACAAAGACTAGAACTTAACATCACTTCTGTGATAAGAATAAAACTCATCTCACTTAACCACAAATAGTTTAAATGTTTTCAAGACAATCAGAATCTACTGAATGTTTATTTTTTTTTTTTTAATACTGATTTTGGTTTAATTCAGTTCTAAAATAAAATATTTGAATAGTCCTCCTTAAGAAAATATAAATACTGATCAGAAACTAAGCAGCCAACAAATCTGCATTGGATAAATGGTAACTTTGTGCATCAGCCACCTAAAAACCTCCTGGGATCAAATGTGTAAGGGCTGCACTACGAACCTGATTTTACAAAGACATGGATAAAGGAATATGCTAAAATATTGCTGAACAATTTACAACCTTTTAAGTTCCAGAATAGATATTACCTGATTCATTTTGCCATTATTCAAGGATAACACTATACAATTGAAATGCTAGTGCGCATGACGGAACATTTAGATGCTAAAAGCACAAAATCGCATGTTTTAACCATTAGGAAAGAATCAAAATATATACTACAAATCACACTAATCAATTAATTAATTAGCTCCTAAATAATTTCATCAAGGCCAGAACCAACTATGAATAGAAAACTGTCCTCATATTTCAATTCAACTACACTAATATTTTAATGACTCAAAATATTCTTCAAGTGAGCTAGAAGTCTTCTTAGCAAATGTCCACTTTACAAAGATAGAACACATATTTGGATTAATATTTTTAATAGCTATTTTTAATCAACTTTCCTCTTAGCGTAATACTAATTTTCCAAACAAAAATAAAAAGAAGAAAACTTAAAACCATCCCATAGGTGGAAAATAACAGTTTTAAAGCTCAGATTTTATTAGGTCAAATGTTAGCAATTCAGTTTGAAGAGAAGATGGAGTATGAGGAAAACAGGAGAAAGAACTCCATGCCTCTAAGCAATTGTGTTCCAAAAATGCAAGCTTGTAGCACACCAAAATCAGTGTGCACAAATATTATACATACCATTTCTCCTTTGCATTATCCTTATCTTACAGGTTAGCAATTCATTTTCAAAGACATTTCAATAATATATTAAGTAGATTAAATGCATTAAAATGTTTTGTGCAACACACTTGTGGGCAAGAGCTTACTAGATTATTCCAGATTAAAAAAAAATAGAAATAGAAATATGGGTTGAATGAATTTGAGAGTCAAGCACATGTCAGCCCACTTTGCTATCAGAATTCAATAAAGAACAATTCTCTCAGAGAAGTAAAATGGAAGATTCACTTGTTTTAATGTTTTCTTACCCATGTTTACAGCATTTTAATAGGTTTTTTGCACACACACAAAAATATTTGCAGTAAATATAGTGCTGATGAAAGGTGGCAGATTGATAGCCCCAGAGACTGAGTAGCTCTGTATACACAGAACAGATATAGCACAGAGTGAGAAAGGCTGTACCCCTGCCAAAACGCCTTACAATACACAGCTTATGCAACAGCCTTCACACTAAAAACTCCTTAGCCTCTCCACTGAAAACACCCAAAATACTGATGCTTAGTGTTCATTATAAGGCAAAATAGATCTGGACAATGTTAATAACATCAGTAGTGACAGAACTCCAGTCACCAGCTCATTTAAGATTTTTTTTTCTTTTTGGTGCAGAATGGCTCTGTGAACTTTGCTGCAGTGCTTGCAAGCCTGCAAAATCTGACTGTACCAGGTGTGAAATCCTTCATTTTTAAATACCATTCTATTACAACAGAAAAATAAGTAATGAAGAGTGGTTTAGCAGAGAATTTCTTCAAATACCCCACATTAACATGCAAGACCAGTGCTTAGGAATAAACCCAAATAGCAAGTATATTAACAGCTCCACTTAAGGGTGCCTGGGCACTCTCTAATGATCTGCATAATTGATCGAGCCCTGTTTAAAAAGACAGTAACTCCAGGTTAATCTGGGTTTTTTTTTTTTTTTTTTTTTTTTTTTTTCCTCCCCAGTGTTTCCAGTGCCAGGCTGGAAGTTTTCTATACTGTCACAAGGAACAGACAGGTTTCCAGGCAACCTAGGGCTCTTAATTCCCGTGCTACTAGTAAGTTTGACCAAATAACAGAAGAAAACACCAGGTCTCCCCAGTCCCCTAGCCATTTCTCACTTTTGGCAGACTACACATATGAAAAAAAAACAACCAACCAAACAAAAAAAGGCAGTAACTCGAGGCTTACAGACTGTAGTGGCTCTAATTGCAGTAACAGCTGACTTCACTATAAAGAAGAACTTTCATTTAGCAGGCAGATGTCCAATATAACCAACAGGTTGCAAACTTTCAGCATTTCTCAAACCAGATCGAGGCACAGGATTAAATGTCACTCCAATCCTCGGGATTTTTTTTATGCATTTGTAGGGAAAGGGAAAAACCAACGAACCAGACAAATAAATGAGGCTACTCTGAATCATTTTCAAAAACAACTCTTCCCAGAGATTATTTACAAAGTTTTTGATTGCGTTTGACATGCCCTGGGTGCACAATCTTTATATTTTTGAAGAAAACTCTTCCCACTCCTTTACTACTTTCCAAGGTTACCATCTGAAGTACTATAACTTAAATACACCAATCAACATATAAGTTAAAAGGATAATTCTGTGACATTTTGCATTGCAGCAGGACACAGAGAAGTTTCTGTTACTTTAAGTGTGCAGGAAGTGAATTCATTTTCTTCTCAGAAAGGATTAAATTTTATGGATATATTTTAGAGTGATTTAACTGTCAAACAGGATATACTGAAGAAAGATAAAGAGGTAAGTTTATGAAATAATGAGCAGCTAAGAAATTAAACCTGCATTCTAAGCTAATCAGGAGAATCTAATGACAAGTCTCACAAAAAAAAAAAAAATATGATTCTGACATTACTATTAGCATACTTTTTTGTGCATGAGTGTATTTCTACTAAATTTGTATGTAAAATGATGTATGGAGACAAGAGTTCAAAAATGTGAGATCAAGGTATACGTACATGCTCATGTATGTGCTAACACTTAGAGGTGTTTAGCAATACAATATAAATATTATTAGCATTATATAAATAAAATTATAATACTTAAATATTAACTTTAAAAATAAGCTGTATATGAGCCATATAAAACTAAACTAAACTAAAATACAAAAGACATTTAGAACCATGGAGAAGAAAAACATTTTTTAACTCACCTCCTTGACCTAAAGAAATAACTAGCACTTTTGGTTCAAACATAGGTGGGAATCCAAACAAATAGGTGACCCTTTTGTTTCTTAAATGAATTATTGATTAGAAGGAAACAATAATTTCAGTGTGCCCAACAATGAACTTAATTACAAAGACACCTTCACTAGGTAAAGCTATAAATTCAAACATTTGCCTGTGGCAGCAGCTAGATTAAACTAAAAAATCCATGCCATGTAATCAACTTGAATCTTTAAGTGTGCTTGGGATACACACCACTGTATTAGACTACTTCCTGCTCTTCAGTTTCTAAATAAAAGAAGATACAAAACTTACCATCTTCCTAAGGCTTTAACAGTTCTTAAAGGGTGACGACCAGGTATGAAAGAGGTAGTTCTTTATGCTTGTAAGATTCAGTATACAAATATCTGATAGGCTCTTCTTCTATGAGAAATAAGAATGATAAATTTATCCTCAAGAATCTCATAGTTTGATACAGGCAAGAGTTATGCTAAAGCAAATGCAAATACGAATTAAAAAAAAAAAAAAAAAAGTATAATTTCTAGTTTGTGAAGAACACCAGGGCAAGCCTTCAGGCCTTGCCCAGCCACCATTCCACTGGATAATCACAATAACTCTGCAGAGCCCATTAAAGAAAATCTTAAGTGTTGCAACTGGTAACAAAAGTTTCCAGGACACTTTAATAAACTTTAAAATACACAGTACACAAACTGATAACATAGTAACTATTTTTCTATGTTTTTCTATGGACATAGCTTACTGTTAACTTTAAAAGGGATAGTAAATTAGGGCATTACTAAAGTGTTTCTCAAATTAAAAACGAGTTCTTCTTCATTTTCTAAAATTCCTAAGAATTACCAAACCATCAAACTAATTAGAGAGGAACAAGGCTATATAAAAGTCCAGTTTAAAAATGAATTGAGGTCTATCCCATGATCCTGCTGAACAGTCTGCACATTTCCCTTAAGACAAAATGAAAACTATTGCATTGCTCAGTATAAAAAAGCAAGTTATTTAAAAGTAAATCACAAATACAAGGAAGAGCTTCATACAATAAGGCCTTTGTAGTCTTTGCTAAATTCATCCCAGTCCCCTCCACATGTTACATGCAAATATAGCAAGTAGTAAATAAAAAATAATGCACAATTTTACTTGTGTTCTGGGCTCTATTTAAAACAAGCGTGTTAAGCAAAATTACACTTTTTAATTCAGTAGTGGCCAAGTGATCCTTTTTTCATTTTACAAATATGGATAGAGATATGGGAGATTAAGTGACTTATTCAAAATCACACAGAACATCTGCATCTGAGCCATTAAGTTGCGGACCTCCCTTACGTGCGGTGCAAGCACCACAAGAAGTGGGGAGCGACGTTTGGGAGGATTCTCCAAAATTCTGGAGGGATTTCGGAGGATTCTCTCCCTCCTTCCCTGGGCCACCCACCTGCCACTGACCGTGTTAAAACCACAGCGGGGGAGAAGAGCTCGAGTCATTCCAAGCTTCACCCGACTTGGATGCATTTTTAAGACGCCTTGAAAGCGGCTGCTTGTTAAGGGACGGGGTCAGCACTACGAACGGCCGCACTAAAGAGAACACCACACGCGGGAACGACCGCACCGAGG
>NW_020455660.1:325060-340470 GCF_003342845.1 Nothoprocta perdicaria
GGAGGCGGCGCGGCTGGTGGAGCGGGCGCAGGGCCCGTCCCGGCGCAGGGTGCCCGTGCTCCGCCGCTTCGTGGCCTGCCCCGAGCTGGCGCGCACCGTGCAGCGCTGCCTGCGCGTCCACGCGGCGCCCGGCCCGCAGCCCCTCGTGCTCGAGTGCGCGCCTGGTAAGCGGCCCCGCGGCCGCCCCTGCCCCTGCCGAGCGGCGCCCCGGGCCGCCCCGCGACCTTGCGGGGTCAGCGGGACCCGCGGGCGCGCTCCGCAGGCGGCGCGTGTCGGGAGGCACCCTGAAGGGATTCACGTGGAGAAAATGCTGCTTTTCCCACCTCTTTTCAGGTCCCGGAGTCCTGACGCGGACTTTGCTCAACTCAGGGGCTCGAGTTGTTGCGCTGGAAAGTGACCAGGCGTTTCTGCCAGACCTGCAGGTGGATGTCTGACTTGATAGCTCGGTTCTAAAAGCAGCCCAGGGCGAAGCGGGAAGTTACCGTGCGGTTGTGTTGCTGGTGAATGGAAGCCTTTTTTAGTGATCATTGCTTGTACCATTTGAAGTAACTTTCAAAATTAATGATTAGCGGTTGATTTAACTTAGCACATTCAGCAATAATTTCGCTACTTTATAATCCATGGCTTTATACTGGAATTTGTAGTCTCCCTTTGAACCGATTAATTTATAACCTTAAAGCTAATTTTCATCAGCGTGTTTGTGGTGTTGTATGTTTAAGCAAGATATTTGAGTATAGCCCTCAGAAACCTATAAAAATAGCCCTGATTATTTGGATTATCTCACAATATTATTTAATCTATTCCCCTGCAATTGACCCGGGATACTTAGATACTCAGCTCTTTACCATCTCCTGTTTTTGGTGTCCTATGGATCCCAAGGTGGTCATAAGTAGATCCTAAGTTATTACATCAAAGGCATGTGGTATGGTGATTTGCAAGGGAGCTTTGGGATTGCAGGTGCTCGCCTGGTTTGAAATGTGTATAAGAGAATTCCCTTTGTGCATGCAAAGAATTTCAGATATAAACCACTACAAGTGCAGTGGGTTGCTCAGCTGAATGCTGCTTTCCACTGCTTCACAAAATGTTTTTGCAGGATATCTTATTACTTTAAGAATGTTTTAAAGCTGTTCTGTGGCATAAAAATGTCAGTTCTGTGGCATAAAAATGTCAGTTCTGTGGCATAAAAATGTCAAAATGCCTTCCTTAATAGAGGAAGCTGCTTGTTGTGGAGTCTATGAGAAGTGATTCTGAGTTGGCTCTTGTTGTCTGGATACTGTATTTAAGTAGTACTTGAACATCTGGTGGGGGAGGAATGGGTGTTTTTCAAGACAGCTTACTGTGCCCGTATTTCTTCACTTGAAACTTATTTTCTTTCAGTCCCTAGAGAAAAGCTTGGGTGGACAACTCAAAGTAGTTTATGGTGACTTCTTCAGATTGGATCCTTTGGTCACTGGACCAGTAAAACCACCTACCGTATGTTCTGAGAAGCTTTTTGAATCTGTGGGGGTAGCAGCAGTTCCTTGGAGAGCAGGTAAATACCTACGTGGCCTCATGTTACTGGCGTGTTTATGGGTTGGATACATGGTTTGGCAAAATTTGGGGGTTTTGCGTGGATATATGTTTTATTTAATACATATTCTGTGGTTGTACAGATTATGCACACATATCCTAAATTTCAGTTTCAAGTTCAGCTAAGATAATAGCTTAAAAAGCTATTGCCTTTTGGCAATATGAAGTCACAGCTATTTGCATGCCTTTAGTAAAGGGTTAGTTTAATGCAAATTGCATTTGGCTTTGAATAAAATATGAATTTAATTAATTCTCAACTTAAATGACCTCACAGTCTTTTTAAAATTGTTTGTAGCTTACACATTTTCATTAAGCTATTCAGTTAATCCCACAAATATTTTAAACATATTTTTACTCACTACTGGAACAGATGTACCTGTGAAAATTTTTGGAATCATACCACAGAAAAAGGAAAGAAACATGCTGTGGAGGCTGATTTTTGCCCTGTATGAATGCAGTTCCATATACAGATATGGAAGAATGGAACTTAACATGTTTATAAGTGAAAAAGAATACAAGGTATGTGCAAGAGATTTTTCAGGTAATAATTGCTTCATAGAGCATCAAAAGCAGTTTAATATTTCTGGCAGAAAATCAGAAAATATTGTCTGTTTCCTTCTTGTTTTATTTAACTTTTTGTTTTAACTGTAATGAAACATTCTGTTGTCACATAACCAAAAATGCTTCCAACTTGAAGGCTGTCCTTCTGGAGGATAAGCAACAGCAATCTGATTGTTTTCCATTCTAGCTTCTGAGGTGCTCAAATTTTGTAAGGTGCTTTTGCAGCAAAATGGTTTACTAGTTGCAGGTAGTAGTCACTGAGAGAGGGAACTGAAAAGTCGTCATGAAGATGATTAGCGAGACTAGGTATCACACTCAGTAACATGCATTTGTTCATTTGAGCTGTTTTTTCATGTGTTATTTAAAAAAGAGGCAAAATATGAACGAATGACACATGTAAGTTCTGTATGTTTAGGTGTAGATTAGCTTTCTGGGTTGCTTGTGCCTAATTTATTTTCTGTCCTAAGACTTTTAGCACAGAAAGTCATAAAACTTTCTGTCCTGACTAAACCACCCTGACTGTAGTTCAGGGATGCCTTTTCTTTCTGCGAAACTGTAACTTTCATTCAGAGCCACAAACCCTTGATTACTGAGGTAAGCAGAGGCTTCCACCTGTACCTACACAACCTGTGTACACAAGTCTGTCCAACACATTGCTTAAAAAGTAGTATAGTTTTCTGAGAAATACAAGTGGGCATCCAGATTTTGAGTAGGTGGAAGGCAGTCTACTCCTTTTAGGGCAGTCATATATTTGTGTGTGTGTGCAGTTATTTATTTTTTAAATTAAGCTTATTGTGAGTCCTCTGAATATAAGCTGATTTTACTGAAGTAAAAGCAGTTGGAACCTTCTTCTGATGGATGTTGTTGATTCCCTTTTATTGGCTGATGGTATGAAATTGTGTGAAATTAGATGTATGTGGTATGATCCACTTTTCTTCGCCTTGTTTGATAGTGACCATGATGAGTTCTTTTTTTTTTTTTTTTTTCCCCTCTTCCCTAAGTGTTGTCTAATCTGTAATATTGATTAGCATGATGACTGTACAACCTCCTTAGTGCTGGGAATACTCTCCGGTAAATGTGGAAGTGCTCCGAAGCTGCTAACTCTTCCTGTATTTTTCTTATGCATAACACTATTTTTCTTCCGCATGAAACTGTTCTACCTTGCAAGGGACCAGAAAGTGTAAGCTGGAAATTCCTGCGTGATTCAATTATCCAAAGAATTGCCTCAAAAAGAAGTAGGTTGATATAGTGTCTTCTAGTCTTATTCTTAGGGATGCACTAAGGCCTAACCTAAGTTTAACTTGGAACTTTAGACTTTGCTGTGAATTTTTTACCACTTGTTCTATTCATAAGGATTTTGCTTAGATAAAGAGAAATCTTGGGCTTTGAGGAGGGGAAAAATAAGTTCTTTCTTTGCCATTTTGTCAGATATTAACAGCAAAACCTGGAGAAAAGAGGATCTACCAAGCGCTTACTGTGCTCTGGCAAGTAGGATGCGAGATTCAACTTCTGCACATGGTAAGTATTTTGTATCAGCCACCATGGTGAATGCTATAGATGTGTTTACGGAAAACTGCTTGAGCAGTTGGAAGCTAATTGGGAGGTAATTTGTCAGTTAAATTATTAAATTATATTATTAAAATAATTATTAAATTAGTAAGTATTATCAGTTATGGTGCTAGTGTTCTAATCACAAGCCTCTGTGCTTAGAAGCTGGTGGATAGGGAAGTGACCTTTAGGTAAGAGACAGATCTTTTCAGGATATTTCAAACTATTACATAGGTGGAGACTAAGAGGATGATAAGAGGGAAACCATCATTCACTTGCCTGGGTTTTATTGTGTTTGCCTGGTGTCTGTTTCAGATACTGTGGGAGTCCAATTAGTGAACTGGGGACTTAGGTGTTTCCTATCAGTTTTAAGCTTTGTTCAGGCCAAACCCTGAACTGGAAACCTAAAAGTAGCCTTGCTAAATTATTGTGATATATGCAAGTGATTTAAGTAATTTCAGGAGCACTATTCAGATACTTTATGAGGGTTTGGGGTTAAGTAACATCTTCAATCTGGACTTCGTGTGCTTATTACCTGACATTTTTACAGCTTTCCCATTAATATATTTAGACCATTTTAAAGTAAATCTTAGAAAGGGAGTAAATTTCGGATTTGATGAGATTGATAATACATTTTCAATTTTTAGCAAAGCATTTAAATTTTACAATTTATTTGCTCCATCCCATAGGAACCTTGGGCATCATTTTTAACTAATTTGAAAAGTGGGGGACTGGCAATACCAAAGAGCACGGTAAGATCAGTGTGAGGGCTTTCCTCCTTTAAATGTGTAAGTAAAGCAGTTTTAATTGAACATAGGTTAAAAGAACTTTATAACAGCATTTGTATCTCCTGGTTCTCAGTAGTGTATCATGCATGAAATGTTCTTGTAATTAAAACACAAAAGCAGTGTGTAGATACCTGAGAAGTGGTGTGCAGAACTGCTTTTGAGTAGAAACTGAAATAAATTACTATCTTTTTATTGTCTGTGAAGGAGAAAAATATAGTGAATAAACAACATATGTGAATGTGAAGAGGTGCCTACCTGCTTGAACAGAACAACTAGTACACAATTAATGGCACCATGGGGAAGCTGCTGTTGATGGTGAAGCTGGTGCTCGTGTGTCCAGTGTAGATTCCACCAGCTAAGTGCTGACAAGTGTGGGTCTCAAAGGCTAAATCTGAGAATTGGAAAATACTTTCATCTAAAATTATTTATTTTTCTCTTGTAGAGAAGTACTGATATTCTTTTGTATAATAAAGGAATATTTCTATTTAAGCCTAACAATCTAAAAGCATGTTTTTACTTTTACCCTCCCTGCAAAGCCATGCTGCAGTAATATAGTGAGTGTTGTTTGAAATGCTGTTGTGTGATGTAAGTGACTCAATGGCTGGGTCTGCCTTACACACCTAAGTGGGTTGTTGTAGTGCCCTGTAGAGATACATAAAATAAGTGTGCAAGATGTGTTGTAACCCTTACAACCTTAGGAAAAGGGAGATCTGTTGGATGATATATCCACTGCTGCCAAAAGTATCTTTATGATGAATAAAGACTCTGTCCCTTCCAAACTTCATAAAATTCTCAAACTGCGGTACTGTCTTCAAGTGTTGCGCTCCACTATTCCCATTTGTGTGTGTGTGTGTGTGTGTGTGTATACACACACGAGGCAGGTAGCTGAAATTATTTGATCTGAAATCTTGCATAATTCAAGCATAATATAGGCCATGCAATTTCTATTGAAAGTTCATGCATGTTGTCTGCTTGAACTAAGTTCTAATCAAAAAAAAAATTCCTATTTCCTGTTTTCTTTCCTGCTTGAAAAAAAAAAGATAAAACTATCTTAGTTTGAGACAGAAATTTTATTGGCTTTGCTTTTAGTGAAAGTACTTCAAGACTTCCACTAATGCTTTTTTAAAATGTTATTTGTGTCACAGGTCAAATGCTTACCTTAAGAAAGGTACTGTCTTAAAAATGATTTTCATACAATGGTTTCTTTTTCTTTCAGGCTCTGCCAAATGATCATTTATGTTTGGTTCGACTGACTCCCCGAAAAGATCTATTTACAGGAAGCATGAAAAACACAAATTCAGCAACCTTTGTTTTCCTGGTGAAACAGTGTCTTGCTAAACCCAGTTCTAGAATTATTGATAAATTAAAGTAAGTATGGATGAAATGTATTTGTATACTTTTTCTTCAGAGAAATATAGAAGCATTCTAAAATACGTTATAGAAACAGTATCCATTTGCAGTTGAAATACACCTTTAGTTAGAAACATCTACATGCAAAACACAAGTTCTCATTTTTTTTTCCCAAACTCAAATTTACTAGCTTTGGGAAATATTCTTCATTTATGCTCAGAAGTTTGCCATCAAGGTGGAGAGGTATTTAGAGTATAAAGATGCAGTAGTCGGCTGTAATTCTAATGGAAGTGAATGCGCAGATCTTCAAGAAGTTTCTGTTCAGCTAAAAGACATACTAAAAAAATCCCCAAATTTTTCAGGGTGTAGAAATTAAAATGCTGGACCAGAGTTTGAGTTTGTAAGAAGCATCAAAGCAAGGCAGTGAAAATGACTGAAGGTTGTCGAGGGTTGAGTGAGGATGTGAGCAAGCAAATGGCTTGCTGTTATCTAATTGAAACGTTGGACTTTGGACATATTTACTTGCTACGCGCGTGTCCTCAGCCGCTCTCTTTGATGTGACATGGGAGCTATTTGGCTTTTAGGTCACTAGATTTCTGCTCCCATAGAGAGGAGCTGTGTGCGCTCTGGGAAGCATTGGCTTTAATTTACTGAGGAAAATAATTAGCGTAGATTATTTCTCATACACAGGCAGTGGATGTTTATGGGTGTTAATTTCCCGAATGGAAAAATCCAATATGTTAACAAGCTTCTATAACTCCTTTAACAAAGACAAGTGCAAAGAGCCTTAATGGATTTCTTTCTTAAAGCTCTGTCATTCCCTAATCTTTCTTCAGTCCTTCAGCCAGGATGTGGAACTAACCTTACAGGCTTCTAATTTACATCCTCTGTGGTTAACGTGTGTGCACGAATATCAGAGGTGGAGTTTTCATTGTAATGCCACACAGGACAGACAGTGCATGGATATGTTTATAGCCAGAAGAAAATATGTGGGTGGGGTAATTCACACTATCGTGTGCTAGACTGAATCATCATCTTGAAGATGACCTTGGCTTTAGTTTCCCAGGCATTCAAATAGATCCAGTTATGCTATAATGCTTGTTACTGACTTATGTGGGGGAGAGTTGCCCTCCAAGGAGGTGTGTTACGTGGTTTGGTGCTGTTTTTGTTTAGAGGGGGGTTATTTGGTATGTACAAAGCTTCTTAGCAGGAGTTTCCTCCCATTTGCAGCATGGGTTGAAAATAACTTATGTCACAGAAAGAAGGTGCAAACTTCTAGAAGCTGAGAAAGAATAAAATGGGCCTTCAGTTACTCTGTCTTGATACTGATTTTATTTTCCCCAAAAGAAGTGCTCCATTAAGACTCTGTTCATTTTGTATTTCAGTTCATGGAGCTTGTATGATGCCTGCAAGTTACTGAGAGAGCTAGAAATTCCAGAAGATGCTGAGACAGTTAGCCTGTACCCGGAAGACTATATGCGTCTCTTTGATGCCTTGCAAAACTCTAATGTGTTCACTGAAAGTTGGTTCCATGATGAAGTCTTGCAAAGTGTGAGAAATATAAACTTTTAAATCTAAAGGTACTGAGATTTAGAAGATTTTATTTGCTTCTGGAAGATGACTATGGTAAGAAATGGTTTAAAAAGTTGGAGATCCCGTTAGGTTGATGATTTCTGCCCAAACAGGAAGATAAATGCATCAAGAAACAAGAGCTCTTCTCAGTAGGATGCAAGTATGGTGTTTGCCGGCGCTTGACTACAATCCCATCCAGAATGGACAAATTTTGCACTTTCTCCAGGAGCACCTTAGCAAATGGCTGCTTTTGGATATACCACTTAAATTGGACTTTGCACTACATCGATGTTGATTTACGTAATTTAAGGACAGAAAGGGGAAACACAAACAAAAAATTACAGTGATTTGTGCAGTTTGTATTTAGTGCTCAGTCATCTGAGTGTTATTTCACAGATTCCCAAAATACACTGTTCCTTACAAATATTGAATCTGTTTTATCTCTGTGTGATGTAAAACCCTTGCAATGTACCCTTTCTGTCTAAAATTAGTCTAATAATAAATCGAGGGATGGGACTAGTAGAAGGCAAGGTAATGACAACACAATAAAACATCCAGAGACTTTTGTTTAGCTAGAAATTTTGTCATGTCTCTGAGAGAAAAAAAAATCATAGCTATTTTTTCTTTTGAAAAATTGAAATTAGAAAACTAATTGAATGGCCAGTCTCTTCTAATTTGACCATAGGCAAACACCTGTATGCACATAGGCTTTAAGTTTGAGAACAAAGTCAGCACTCAGTGTTACACAAACTGTTTAAAAATCTTACTTGCCATGTTTGTCAATTCATTGTTCTTTATGTATTACCTATATAAAAAATGTTATCTTAAAACCATATGCTGTTAAAATTCTCTTTTTAGCCATATTCCTTCAGAATGCCACCAGTTGATACTTCTTGGACTCTCACCATCTCATCATGGAACTCTTTTGCTCTCGTGGTGCTGAGATGCTGACAGATACTACTGGTTATGTTTTCTATACTACCTCCTATGAGGAAGGAAGCAGTCTGGTTAGAAAGACTTTTTTTTAAGGAGAATGTAAGTTAATAAAATGTCTCTTTGGTAAAGGGCCAGCTTTTTTTTTTGTCAAACTTTGGAAAACAGTAGTGACCTAAACATTGCAAACAGGGATTTGTATTTCTGAAGCATAATGTGAGGTATTTTTGCAACATGAATTCATCGCTGTCTTGTTCTTGCTGCAGAAAGAAAATGCACTTGCAGCAGCTTCAGTTCACTGCCCAAGCTCGGCTGCTGTCCTTCAGTGCAGCGTTAGAGTCCCAGCTCTCTGCTTAAGCTGCTGGAAAGCTTTTGTCATGATAAAACTATTAGAAAGCCTGAGGTTTATGTCTCATTATGCCTCAGAATGTTATTTGGAATGTGCTTTTGGTCTTGCAGATCACAGGGTATTTTTTTGTGTTCAGAGCGCTCTCTGATTTAAGACTGCCTTATAAAATGACCACAAATGGCAAACTTGCTAATGCAGGAGCAATTCCACCTCTTCAAATTCAATAGATGATGACTTGTTAAATCTGCCAATCATCAAGAACCCAGTGTACCCTAGTCTGTGTTTTTCCTTCTTCCTATATCAAATATCTTGATCTTGTTGCAGCACAATACCATAACTGAGCATATTGGAAGGAAATGAGGACACTCACTGCGAGCCTGAACCCTGTCATTAGCTCCCTGTTTGAATTGTAAGCAGGGTGACTAATCCCTGATCACAGGTGTGAAGTGAGAATAATGCCCGCGAGTATAAAGGTGGTTTTGATATTCCAAGAGATGGAAACAAGTGAAAAATGCTGGCTTGTGCAAATGAATATGGGGGAATGACCCTCAAGTCTATACGCTTGGTTAACTGATACCACACACTCAGTACTTTGTCGTCACAAGTTTACAACTTTTGTAGGGTGATGTTGAACAGAAACTTGCACTGAATTTTAAAGTTGTATAAAAAGGATTCTCGTATGTTTTTGTTATGATCACAAATGATTCATGCATCTTCACTGTGTACCACCTTCTCACTGTACTACGCTCCTTTCCCTAAGTAAAATATTTTTATTTTATATATATATATATATGTTTGTAACAAAACAGGCTTTGTTTCAGTGATTTGGTTGCAAGACTCTATGACTGGCAATTTATAAGTGGTATTTTCACTGTAGGCTTTTTGTGAATTGTAGATTTCTCCTGATTTATTTTCTTAACGCTTCAAACTGCATTTCAGCATACACAAAAGTCATGGATTTAATGTCTTTCATATTCCCTGTGAAAGTTTAATTTCTCAGAATTTATGTTGACAAAGCTAGTGCTAAACAGAGTTTTCTCACTTGGCTTATAACAAAGAAACAATCTTGAGGAATTCGGGAATAAGGATTTATAAATCTGTCGTGGGGGATGTTGCAGTGTCTTTCAGGCAGCAGAGTGTTGTATTCCTCCTTTCCTTAGTGGCTGTTCTGTTGCTCTGTGCACGCTGCTAATTCCTTACAGTGCCGTAAGGCAAAAAGCTCAGAAACTGATTAATGGAAGTCCTAGAGGATAGACCCAGGAGGGCAAGGACGAGCTGAACTCCAAACCTCTCCTGACCATTGCTTTTCAGATGCTGCGGGCACAAGGTAGTTTTGTCTAATTTAAAATGCAGTGAGGAGGGATTGGTATAGGCATTGGTGAGGTGGCTGGCTTGCAAAGAGTGGGCAGACAGTTGTGAAAACAAGATTGTATTTGGGGGGAATACTGAATGCCGATCCATTTCCTTAGCTGCATTTTTTTCTTGAATGTGGGATAACACAGCTAATGTGAAGGGTGTCAATATTTATCCTAGATGGACTGTGTACTGCGAAAGCAGACTCAATAGTTATAAGGAAAATACCTCTCAATTTATTTAATGGGATAATTAAGAACTAGTAAGGCTGGAGTACTGCGTCCAGTTCTGGGCTCCCCAGTACAAGAGTGGTGTGGAGCTGCTGGAGAGAGTCCAGCGCAGGGCTACCAGGATGATCAGGGGCCTGGAACATCTGCCATATGAGCAAAGGCTGAGGGAGCTGGGTCTGTTCAGCCTGGAGAAGAGGAGGCTGAGGGGGGACCTGATCAGCGTGTATAAATACCTCAAGGGAGGCAGTGAGGAGGAGGGGGCGGCCTCTTTTCAGTGGTGGGCAGTGATAGGACTAGGGGAAATGGCTTCAAACTGAAGCTTCGGAAGTTCCACAGGAACTTAAGGAAGCATTTCTTCACTGTGAGGGTGACAAAGCACTGGAACAGGCTGCCCAGGGAGGTTGTGGAGTCTCCTTCTTTGGAGATCTTTAAAAGCCGCTTGGATGCAGCCCTGTGCCACGTGCTCTAGGTGACCCTGCGTGAGCAGGGGAGTTGGACTCGATGACCTCTGAGGTCCCTTCCAACCTTAAGCATTCTGTGATTCTATGATTTGGAAAGAATTTACTTATTTACTAATATGGTAGAAGCCCATCTTCCTTTTTGTGAGAAAGGGCAACTGTAAAGGATTTCTTTGGACTTCTTCAGTGTTACTTCTTGGCATATGCATCCATAAAACCATTTTCAAAATGGAATTTTATTTAAAAAGCAGAACTAAAACTGCTTTGGCAGAATATTTCAAAAAATTCTAGCCCTGCTTCCTAGAATTCTTCAATATGCTTAAAGCAGCAAAGCTTTTGTTCAGAGACGTTTTGTTCTTAATGCAGAACGTTTTACACACAGGCAGGTTGTTCTAATGGACTTGACAGACAGAAAGGAAGAGCAGGTTGGATTTTAACAACGTAACTTTCTGATCCACAGAATCACAGAATGGTTAAGGTTGGAAGGGACCTCTAGAGATCACCTAGTCCAACCTTCCTGCTCCAGCAGGGACACCCAGAGCACGGGGCACAGGGCGGCATCCAGGCAGGTTTTGAAGACCTCCAGAGAGGGAGACTCCACAACCTCCCTGGGCAGCCTGTGCCAGGGCTCTGTCACCCTCACAGTAAAGAAGTTCCTCCTCACACGCAGATGGAACTTCCTGTGTTTTAGCTTATGCCCATTCCCTACATTCTCCCTTCATCAACTTATACATATTAATCAGATCCCCTCTCAGCCTTCTCTTCTCCAAGCTGAACAAGCCCTACTCACTCAGTCTCTCTTCATACGAGAGATGCCCCAGTCCCTTAATCATCTTAGTTGCTCTCTGCTGGACCCTCTCTAGGAGCTCCACGTCCCTCTTATACTGGGGCGCCCAGAACTGCACCCAGTACTCCAGGTGCGGCCTCACCAGAGCTGAGCAGAGCTTTCCCTTTCTCTACAGTGCTGCGGTAACTGTGGAATGAAATAAATGGGGGCTTGTTGTGGTGCTGTTGAGAAGGACATACAAGCGAGGCTGGCACAGATCTCTGTTTGCAGATAAAGCTTCCTGAAATGAATTGGCAAAGAGAAGTACGAGCACAATTGAGTCTTGTGTATCTAATTAAAAATGAATGCTAGTGGTGAGCGGGGGTGGACATTTGTGCTCTATTTTTAAAACATTTTAATGATGCTTTGGAAAAACACAGCCTCTGTGTCGCTGATTTAGACTCTGAGTAGGTCTCTGTTGCAAAGACACATAGGTTTAATATCCGCTGTGTAAGAGAGCAGGTAATATGATAATCCCTGAGGCTTAAGGAATTAGAATGTTTGTTGCCTCTGCAATATGTCACACTGCTCCAGACCTCCAATTTCAGTACTTGGGAATTACACATTATCAGAACGGACACAAATCTGTGACTTTATGGAAAGGCAAGCTGACAGCTTGATGTGTATCACCATTTAAATCACAATGATGAGAAAATGGTGCATTAATAAAACCTTAAGCCTGTAGAATTTCACTTTTAATTACAGATCAGTTTTTGTGTGAACCAACAGAGCAATAATCATCAGTGATTTGTACAGTGTATTAAGTTTTCACTGTGCTTTATAAATTCTGACCTACTATTTAAAACCACTTTTGTATAACACTGCAGGTAGCTTATGGCCAGGTCCAAAATAAAAGGAACAGAGCTATAGAAGTACCATATAGAACAGTGCATTTGCCATAATCCTCAGTATGTTGTGGAAAGCAGCCAAAATCAGTTATTTTGATGATGCTTGTAAATGCAAAGAACGAACTTGCAACCAGAAAAGCAGTATTTAGTTTAATAGTTGCATTTTAATAACCCACCAAAATGCAACACACAGAAAACAAAAAGGCAGGAGGGAAATCACTCAAAACTGCACATTAGAAAGAGCTGGAAGGTAAGATCTCATTGCTAATTTTGAGAACAGAAGGTTAACAGGAATGATGCTTCTGTCAGGGTAATACAGTGAGGTTTCCTATTTCTGAAAGGGCGTTACTTCATGTGTTATTTACAGTGCCAGATACGGGAGGTAATATCAAATATTTTGAAATGTGCAGCATTTTCAAAAGTTGATGCAAAAATCCTTCGTATGTTACATAGTTTTGTTATGACACTTGCTTAATGTGAGGTATAAAGTAAATTCTAAAATTATTTCTTTGTTTTTTTCCCTTTAAGCTGCTTGGCTCTCATCAGTTTTGCCATCCAGCTGCCTGTAAAAGAAAATTGCTGAAAGTTTATTTGTTACTCAATTTATTATTCCAGTGACAGATTGTGTGGCATAGTTTAAGATATGTACAAGTGACAGCAAGAACCTGAGGCTTCCTGAGAAAGATGGTGAATTTATTGTTCCAGCAGGTTAAATACAACCAGTAGTGCTGTAGACTGAAAATTCCAATCTTAGCTTTGCAAAACCTTAATTAGCAAGGATGTAAATTCCAAATATCTTTCTTGTGTAAAAAGGGAGAGAATAAGGAGTGACTTTCTGAGCCCGACAAGGAATCGTGAGGAGGTGTTTGTTCATGTTGTATCCTTGCTCGGTAGCTATTATGTTTTTATCCTTGTGCGTGGTTTTACCTGATACTGCTAAAATAGATGCTTGCTGTCCCCAGCTGATGGAACCCAAGAAACTGCAAACACAGGAAATCCCAGTGCAATTAGGGTCGTTGAGACACAGCAAGAGCCTTAGCAGAGCCAGCAGTCACTTAACTCACAATGTTAAGGGAGAATTTTAACACTTGATGTAGTTTTTATCATTGATAAGACTCGAAACACACCATCAGCACTACCTGTTTACATACAGCTTTACACGTGCATAGAGTTCTGGTATGATGGTATGATTCATACATCTGCATGAGTCAAAAGTTTTCTTTGCAGGATAGATGCTCTTCATGTTTTTATACAAATTGCTTTTGTCCCGATCTCTTTGCCAGTGGGATCTTATTTTTATAGTGACTGCAGAGAAGTCTGATGTCATCATTACATTTTGTTGCTCCCATGTTTTGATCAGCACAGGGTAGTAGATTTATACAAAATATTTATATATTTTATTTCCCTGCCACAGAATCACACTTTGAATGTAAGAGAAGCCATCAGCTGCACTCAGTAAGCAAAGATTTTGCTTGTTTTTTAGACAGGTGTCTTAAGCATGCGGCCTACAGCTTGACTCAGGAATGTAAAGCACTGTTGTTTAAATTGAAGACTCAGATTTTAAAATGTACACTGCACTATGGCTGTAAGATCTTTGGAAGTCTTTGCTAGTAACTTCTAATGCTTCCTGGGAGAAATTTGGGGGGGAAGAATAGCTTTGATTCATGCTTCCCAGTAAAGATGTTATGGTTGTTATTTTTATGTAATTATGCCTCTAGGATTACTTTCATATCAAGTACACTTAAAATTCTTTCAGCTAGGAAATTATGCTGACATCGGCTTCAAAAGCTTGTGTATGTCATCTGAAGAAAGCGTGTATGTTTGAGGCAGGTAGAAGTCAATATAAAGATCATAGTTTAAAACAACAACAAACAGGTAAAATCTGTGTATGATTTGTGCTCAAAATGTGGTTTTTTTTAATTTTACATCTAGGAATCAATCTTTAATTAGCTCTTGAACACTAATATTGAAGAGACTCCTATCTGTACGTAAAGTATCCGTCTGTCCCTACAAGCTTTCAACTAAGTTATTTGATATTTACCCTACATCTTCAGTGATACAAGTGATTCAAAACTTAAGATTTTTATATTTATATCCATATTTCATCTCCAAAAAACACAAGTGTGTCTCCTGCTGGCTGGAATGGGTATTGGCATTTGTGGCTAAAGAGCACAATTCATATAGCTGTGGGGGTTACTTCATTACTGCGTTACTTTTTATATAAGTGTATATATGTTCATGTAGAGCACACTGCCTTGAAATAGAACAGCTAAGCTTTTAAGTACAGTGTCTCATCTACAGCTAACAAGGAAGTATGACTAAGTCAGTAGCAGCTGCTGCAATTAAGTGGTATTTCCCACAAAAAAAGCCTCCATTTCATGCCTTGACAGCTCTGTGCATGTGAAATGTCAGGCATGCTCCAGTCAGTATAAGGAAATGTGACTTGTTCAGGTTGGAGGATGACTGGGTCAGTAAAATTCCATAATAATGGGGATTAATTATACTAAATATGCTCAATTGTCACTTGAGCACTTACTGGGCCCTATTAATGAGCACTTATAGGCATTGTGTAATTATGGCTGGCTGCCTTTGAGAAAATTCAGGCTGATGTTTCAGTGTGGGTCTGGCATTGTGTGGCTCTCCGCTGCTCAGGACGGGTGTTGAATGCCTCAACCTAGAGGGACCCACTTAGGAACTGTAGGTACAGGTGTTCAGACAGCTGCCAACCCCCTCTTACAGAGGCGGAATACGCGGAACTGCATCAGTGAGAACATTTGTGTTCTGCCTCAGAACTTAGCTAAGCTACAACACTCTTTATTACTACATTACACTGTCTCATCAGTTAAAACCTATCAGCCAAAGGTTGCCTGCTGTACTTAACACTGCTCTCCAGCCTGGACGAGCTGATGAGAACACCTTTCTTTAGGTGTAGCTGCATTTACACCTGGATTTGAGGCAGAAAACCTGTCCTGGCTAAGGCAGTGTGGGTGTGGATGTGCCTTTTTTTTTTTTTTTTTTTTTTTTT
>NW_020455660.1:340521-355266 GCF_003342845.1 Nothoprocta perdicaria
AGATTAACATATTGGACACACAATATGGGGAAACCTGAATGTTCTTGGAAAATTGCAAAAATAGAGCTGAGTACACTTTCTTCATTTCTCACGTAGGAGTTTTTTTTCTGTTTATGTTTCTGCTTAGTTTGCTGCATTAACTGGCCATTCATCAGTTTATCTACCTGAAAAGTTGATAGTAAGTTTTGTTATTACTGGTACTATGTTATGGGATTGGGGAACGTCTGCTTAGTAACTTAATGAACCTAGTGAATAAGGTGAATACGAAGTATAGGTTTAGTTATTTTCAGGACTATTACGCATAAATCTTAAGTGTCTCACAGAATCACGGTAGTCAAAACCTGCTTTTCACTGCTTTTATCCATAAGGTTCGCCTCTTACATTGGTCCAGCCTCTGAAACTCCCAAACAACTGCAGCAGATCAAAGTTCAGGGAGTACCGTGATACATTAATGAAAAAGTTTGAAAATCTGAACTGTGACAAAAAGACAGGAAGTGAGGCTGTGGCAGAGGAGGGGGGAAAAAAAAGTAACCTACAGCCTTGCTCGACACACGGCAGCCAGAAACCTTCCTTTTATATATGTGTATATATCTATTATACATAAAATATATTTTTAAAAGGCATTATCGGCGGAGCACAGCGAAACGTCTATGCCCTCTCCTCCGCGCCGCAGCCGCGGCGCTGTCCTGCGCTAAGATGGCGGCGCCGCGTCACGTGGCGGCGGGCGGGAGGCGGCGGCGCGCAGCGCGGGAAGGAGCAGCCATGGAGCCCGCGGCGCTGCAGAAGTTCCCGAGCCCGGGCAAGGGCAGCGGCCTCCGCAGCCTCCGGCGCCTGCGGCCCGGTGATCTGCTCTACCGGGCCGAGCCCTTCTGCTACGTGGTCACCAAGGAGCAGCTGGGCGGCGTTTGCGAGCGCTGCTTGCGCAGGTAGCAGCCGGGCCGGGCGGCGCCGCGTCCTCCCTTTCCGTTCCCGTGGCTTTTCCCGGCGGCACCGATCCCCTCCCCTCCCGCAGCTTTGGCTGAGTGTGTGTGTGTGCCGAGACAGGGCAGGCGCCGGCGTCCCGAGGCTAACGGCTTTAACGGCCGCCAACGGCCGTCCCTGCGGCGCCGCGTGGCGGCGAGGGCGGAGCCTCCGCCGCGCCGCCGCTGCCGGGGGGCGGCGGTGCCCGCGGCAGCCCCAGCCCCGCCGTGCGCAGGGCAGCCCCGCTCCGTCCTCCGTTATTTAAACCTGGTTTTGGAGCGTTGGAGCCTGGCTCGTGGCTTGGGGAGCTCTGGCGTGGTGTTTGCCTGTTGCTCCTCAGCTCTGGCCAGCTCCAGGGCAGGTTACGGAGGGCGGTGTGAGTGACGGGAAGGGAGCGACCTTGCGTGTGTTTGGATCTGAAAACGTTAACCGTGGTGGTTGGGAGAAGCAGTAGTTTTACCAACCGCTGCCTCCTGAAAAGCTATGCACTTGGAAGTTTTATATAATAGCAATGCCCGTTACTTTTTTTTTTAAATAAATTTAAGAAAAAATATATTTTTTTCTATGAATCTAGTTTTCTATTGCAAAAAGAGCTATGGCTAGATTGAGTTTATAGATGAAGACTGTACAAGCTGACCTCTTTTCTTACCTACCTCATTAAAAGTAGTGGCTTTTTAGTCAAGAGATTTTATTACATCACGGAGAAAACACTTTGGATGTTCACATTTATGTTTGTGTTTTAACGTATGTGTGTTAAGAAAGCAGCAGGTAGGTGGCAGCACAGGAACACGAATGGCGACAGGAAAATTAAAGCTGGTCTTTGAAATGGGTTTGGCGTTGCATTTTAGCAATGTTTTTAGATATTACTTTTCGAGGCTTTGTGCAGGAGTGTAATTCAACACTGAATCCTGTCCCGTAATGTCTAATGCTGAGTGTAGTAGCCTGAGTGTAGTAGCCTGTGGCTTTTGGCTGTGAGACGTGTCGGGTGGGCGGGAAGGTTGGCGACGCTGTGCAGTTCTTTATTTCTGTGTTGCAGGCTGGGAGGCAGCCTGATCTAGAGGGAATTTGGCATCAGGAACTTGCTTTAATCCCGACGTAGCCCTGGCTACAACCCTGCAGCGTGGGTCTGAGGGGATGAAGCAAGGTGGGAAGGCTGTGGCCGTGACACGGAGAGGCGCAGCTAATGCCGTGGCCTTCTGCACAGTCGTATCTAAAGGGAAGGGAATTACTGCGAATTTAAAGTGTTTCTGTGCATGTATTATACATAATTCTAACCTCCCTTCCTCGTTTTATTGGACTGTTAAAACTTGTGCTCATTGTTACTAGGGTGCATAGACCAGGTGGTGGATTTTTCTGAGGAATGTGTTCCTGATGTGCTTCCCCCCCCCCCCCCCTCCCTTTTCCCCCTTCTTCCTTTTATAGAAGGCTGGACCAAAATTATGCACTATGACTGATTTTTTGTGATAGCAGATGGTTTGTTTTGAACTGTATCCCACGAGCTATTAAAAATGACTGTCCTGAAATGTGATATATAGTAAAGATATGATCAGAAACATACTTTTTGATAAAGAACAACAGTGTTGGCAGTTTGTGTTTCCATGGGGGAAACGTCCCGAGAGAAGGCTCGGGACTGCATTGCATCATCTTACCTTCTTTTTGAGAGTTATCCATGGTACTTCAAACCTGCTCTTTGTGCTTTTGCGGAGTTACAGCAAGATCTGGAGGGGTCAGCGTCTTTCTCCAACAAAGTTTTTGGGAAAGCAACATTAAAAAAAGCCTCTTCTATTAATCCAAGATGCCCTGCATGACCTTTCTCCATGACTTAGTGTCTCTTAAGGTGGATTCAATTGCAGTTGTACTCTAATGCAGTTTACATAACTAGGGACTGAGTTATGTAAGGAAGCTTAATTTCATGTGTAAAGTAGGGAATCTCGTTGCTTTTTCTTTTTTTTTTTTCTTTCTTTTTTTTCCTCCTTCTGCAGGATATTGATAAAGATGTTGAGAAAAAGAAATTGCAGTTGGTCTTGGAGGGTTATATCACCCTTCTTTATTCTGGAAAGTAGCCCTTAAGCATTATTATTATTATTATATCCTTTAAGCAATTTATAAAAAGACTTTCCCTCCTGTGCCTGGTAACTTGTCTTTTTAGCCTTTACACAAATGTGTTATGTCCACTGGATGCCTTTTACTATCTGGTGCTGATGCCTTCATGGAGCTCCTGCAGAACAGAAAGGCTGGCTTTCCCCTCACAGGAGCCATGCATGCTCTTTTCCCAGAGGTTTTATTCACCTAGATGATTAAAGATTTTTTTTTTTTTTAATTATGGTTTCTATTCTGCCTTGCCAGGGTTAGAAGACAGATTTGTGGTTAGCTTAGTCAAGTGGATGTGGTGATTAACATTTTCACATTTTCCTTAAAATTCTTGAAAGCAAGAATGCCTGAGAGTTATTTTTATATTTAAAATTCTTACACAAATGTTGCATGAAGTTTTAGATGTTACATCAGAAAACACCGATATTCTCAATGTTCTACCCAAAACCTTAGGTATAGACTAAATATTTGCCTTTTTGCTATTGTTCTAATAGTAACAATTTTAAAAAAATAGTTTATTAGAATTTGCTTTTATGTAGTTGATCAGATGAGACATCACTTAAAATCTGGGTATAGCCAGCTAGTTCTGGAGTATTGGAAAAAGTAACAAAGAGAAATAATATTAACCAGTTCTCAAATTATGTACTATTTATGTCTCTAAAGGCTTATTTTCTTCTAAAGGAAGAAAAACTTTTTTTAAAAAAAAAAAAAGAAATATGTAATGTTATACATTATATGTAGACTATGAAAGCATAGGCAAGTGTTTCATCTGCGGTTATGATCAGCGGCCGTGCAGACGGCGAGAAACGGGAATGGGAGTGTTCCCGCGTGTGTGTGGTTTCTGCCAGCATGTCTAGAAAGAGGAGTATATCTGGTTTAGGGCTGTGAGCTAACTCTGGCTGCAGAAACTACTGCAATCTGAGAAAATTACCCCCAAGAATTTGGTTAAATAGCTGGGCAATTAACAAAATATTAAATGCCAGGTAGCAAGGTGAGGGTCCTCGCTGTGCCTCGTCTGGAGAGGAGCCTGTTTCTCCAGCTGTGTAGCCGTGGGGATTCCTCCATGGAGGCACTATCATCCGCTTAGCAGGGCTAAGACAGGTCCCTAAATGCCAGCGGGAGCGTGTCCTTGGGCAGGGCTCTGTGTCTGGCCACATGGCCCCGTCAGCAGCGTGCCCATGGGCAGCTGCTCTGTATCCGACCGCGTGGCCCCATTGGGAGCGGGACCCGCTTTCTGTGCACAGGAGACATCTGGCACCCACAGAGGCACCGGGAATGTGTGAGGAGATGGGATCTGCGGCCTCCAAACTTACCCCTGAGAAATCCTCCTGGTCCTGTTCAGTAGGGTGATAGTTTCAGAGCGGGGAAGCCTTGCAGTTCCGGAGAACGTTCTCCTGCGTTGTCCGAGATGTTGCTGCTACGTTTGTGTGTTGTTGCACAGACTACTGCAGTGGTGGGAGCTACTGTTTGATGATACCTTCTGCATCTGGCAACTTCTTAATGATCATGAGAAATCACAAGTACTATAATCATTTTTTTGGTATATATTAAAGTGTTTCACAATTAATGAATTTTCTTTATATGAAAAGCTTTCTTATGTAGACTACTGTATTTCCAGGGTTTTTAATAGACTGGAATAACAGATGAGATTTTTTAAAACAATTTAAAACAACAAAACTCTGATCCATCACAGAATGAATTAGAAGTTATTAACCTGACTGTCTTGATACCCTGTCATGTTTGAGTTTGCTGGCAATAACACATTTAACACAGGGGATGTGTAGTGTGTTCTTATCTTGCTTCAATGCTAGAACTGCAAGCAGTTTTTCCAGTAGCTTTAAAGGTGCATAACCTCATATGAAATAGAGGAATATAAACAAATGGTGCTTGATTGGTGATAATTTTACTGTGGAAGCAGCATGACTGTTAGGATTAGTTATGTTTTTGTGCTTCCAAGTAGGATAATCCTGAGAATTATGTGCTATAATTTTTTTAGCATTTCTAACCTATAATTTAGATTAGAATCACAATGCAGTCGTCTCTTGACGATGCCTCTCTTGTTATAGGTAGTAATCTCAAAGCATGCAAAACAACATTATATGTGAGTACGCGCTATGTAAATTATCACTATTCTGGTCCACTGTAGAATATTGTCAGAGTATTTCCCAAGACCTGTGAAATCACACAACATCAGTAAGAGAAATGCTCTTATCTCTAGCTGAGCAACTAATACTTAAAAAAAAAAAATGTAGTTTTTTCTTTTTTTTTCTTTTTTTTTCTTTTTCTTTTTTTTTTTTTTTTAAGAAGGTAGTTTCCTCACACTGTCTGCTTGCTGTGATAGTGGAGGAGGAAGTAACTTACAAAAAAGGAAAAATGGCAATGTTGTTTCTGTCCTAGTGCCACCTGGAGCAGTATCTGAGGTGGCTTCCATGGGGCTGCCACACTCAGCCAGAGGAATGTTCCCCCAGAGTGCGGAGAAGGGGCTGCCGGCTGTGCTGTCCCGTAGGGTCTCTTGTGGAAAAGGCTGTAAAGAGTCTGGTTGAGGGGGATAGAGCTGGCACCAGAAACTGCATTTATGGGCTCCACCTTCCTTTCCCTCTGCTGAGAAGCTGGTTACAGGCAGAGGAGGAGCACGATACGGTGCGTAGGGTAGGACTCATAGCAAGTTCTCATGGCTGCCCTTCGAGTTTGCTGCCTCTCTCGCAGCACCCAGAGAGTCCTTCCTGCTCCTCTTAGCGATCCCTTGTGGCACGTTGCCTTTGGGAATGGCGCTGCTGCCTGGCAGGTTGTTGCCTTTGGGAATGGCACCGCTGCTCCAAACCGCCCTTTGCCTCTGGGATTCTCCGGAGCCGCTTGGGGCGCAAGGGTGCAGTGTCCTGACCCGTGTCCTTCTCCTATCCTGCCCTGCCGAGGCCGCTCCTGGCAGCAGTGTGACAGTAGGAATGGGAGAGGGATGGGTGTTCCTGGAAATAAATTCTCCCAGGTGAACTGTTTATTTACCATGTCTGTTGTTTATGAAAAAAGAAAATTTAAATCTAGACGTGCTTTAAAAGAGCTTACCCTGTTGTGATTTGGCTTTGACAATAGCTGTGCTGATCCTGAGGTGTAATCTGGAAAGTATTATTGCCAAGCTGTTGTCAAGCTGTGAGTGATAATTTAAGTCGCAGTCTACTGGTAAATCTGAATTTAGGTGTTGTTATGCATCTGAAACCCAGACCCAATATTCTATTTTTCTTCTCTGCATAGCGTAACCCGTAACATTACTATTCTTTTGTAAAACCAGGATGCTCCACAGGAAGTTTATCTGCACGTGGCAAATAATAAATCCACCAAAATAACTCTAAGCTAGATTATATTTAGTATTAAATGACTCAAGAGTAAATTATAGTTGTGCAAGTATAAAATTAGTGCTATGAAGAAAAATGTAAGTGATTTAAAAATGGATAACTTTGCACTAATATGTAGTTAAATGTAGCTAAAAAAAATTACCTTCAGCCATCTTCTGAGAGAGTCTTTTTGTTTATATTATTTATTTTTCATTTTGCACAAGACTCTGGAAGTTTTATGCTGCATTAGGGCATTTTTTGAAAATCTGAATCATTTCAGAGCTATAAATGATACGCTGCTGTCTGCAGGCGCTGGCATTTGCTGTTAGAGATGACCTGCACTTGACCGTATTCAGAGACCACCTGGTGCTTTTGGCCGTGCAGTGCATGGGGTGCTACTGTTTTCTCTAGAAGCACCTACGCTCTCAGTCATAACCAGCTACCACAGTGATTTGCAACTATGGAAAATAGTACAGGTGAGGATTACAGAGGTTTTGTTGTGTCTGTCCACCTGCTTATGTTGTCATGTTATTGGCTCATTCATGAAAGTCAAGCCCTGCGTCCTCTTGATCTCTGTCCCGGGGAAAGCTTAAAGGAGAGGATGGTGTTAAGAGATGAAAGGGACAAAATGCCTCTGCGTGGGACCTCCAGAGTATGGTCATGCTGCTGATGTTTTGGTATTCTCCTTCTCTGTTATTTTCCTTATGGCTTGTTGAATGAACTTAAAGTGGGGCTGTTTGGAAGTGGAAATAACAATTTTGAAAAGGGACCTAATGGAAGAGTTGAAAACTAGGAATGGCAGGCAAGCTGGGAACGTATATGGATGCTGCGGGAGAAAGACAATGTGGTAGTCAGAAAAGGACGTGTCTCACTGAAACTAACTGGTAATTTTATTTGTTCTTTTAAAATAGATAAAAATATAAAGTTGCTGTAGCTGGCCTCCAGCTTTTCACTTAAGCTGGTGCATGTTGATCAGAGGGGCGCTCCTCTTGGTTTTGGATTTCATAATCCAAACACTACTTTTTAAAGTATGTATGCAATAAATAAACCTGCTTTCCTATTACTTTGATAGCTCAAGAGAGACCAAAGTCTGCACAAAAGAAAACAGAAGAATAAGTAGCACACATATATTTGGCTTTGAGAAGAGGGAAGCAAAAGCATTGTTTTTGGAGGTATCCCAAACCCTACTGGACACAATTCTGAGTAACCTGCTGCAGTTGACTCTGCTTGGAGCAGGATGGCTGAACCGGGTGATCCCTCAAGTCCAACCTCAGCTCCTCTGTGATTCTCTCGAAAGGAGATTTAGAAGGAAGGAAAATGGGGTGTGGGTCTGTGTGGCCTGAAGCTGCTGCATGGGGAGGTTATTCTTAACAGTCCCCCAAGTCTTTGCTTGGTGGGACTGCTTACTGGGTGCTCCCTTTGCTTCTCTGTCGCCAGCTTTGCTGCTTATCTGTTTTATCACATCAGGGTTTGGGTTTTCTTCATTACTCAGGTGAGTCCTGAGTTTTCTTGTTTCTAAAGTGTTGACTTTAGTTCTGTCACAGATTTTACTAATTTAAAGGGTTGTGTTTAACTTCTGTAATCATAATTCTCACTGTGTCTCTTCCCCTCTGAATGGGAATTTCTAGAGACCCAAGGGGTGTGTTTTTTGTTCAATGGTGGCCTGATGACTGCAGAGAAAGAGCCAAGAAGAAAAAATAGTTGAACAGATCATAGTTTCTGTGCTAACTCAAGCTATAATCATCTGTTCATAAAATATTTAGCCTTCCTGTTTGTTAACTACTAGCCATGCTCAGCTCAGAATCCATTCTGTTATTAGCTTGATTGTTGAGCTTCAATGGAGTGAAAGGACAAGTATTTTTGCAGTTAACTGTATCTTCTTGACCCTTGTGCGTCAGAGCAGCTGATCCTGTAGCCAGCAGACGGGAAATGCATCGTGGTGCTTCCCAGGGAGCCGGAGCCTGCGTGCAGGTTGGGGTGCTGCCCATGCTGGTCATCAGCATTGGAAGGAAGGAAGGAAGAAGCAGAAGAGCGCTTTGATACCTCCTCAGAGGATGAGTTAGGAATGGATGCAAACTAGGAATGCAGAAAAGGGACAAAAGGTAATCCCTGAGGAAGAAGAGTTAGGGGGAAAAAAAAAACACTTCTGTTAGCTACAGTCCATTAAAAAGTCAAATGAATAGTGTCTGTCTCATTCAACTGTTAAGAAGAGGTGCTTGTGATCTGAAAAGACAATTTCTTGCCAGGGACATGCTTGCCAATGGGAAGGATCATGGTAGAAGAGGGGAAGGAAATTTGGATGAGATTTTTGGTGAAGTTTGGCCCTGGGAGATTTTCTATGATGTCTAACTCATGGGAAGTGCTGAGTGTGAAGTAAAGAAAACAGTGTATAGACTTTGCTCACTTATTGAAGGCCCGAAAAATGTTCTTATTTGTTTCAAGCAAAGCTTGAAAGCAGGTCACTTGAGTTTAAGTTCAAACCATCATGCTGTTTTGGGCAGACTCCTAATTTGTATTTTATAGCAGTAGTAATGAGAATATACTTACCCAGCACAGTGTTTCAAATGTTTTGATGGAGAGGTAGTTTATCTTTCGAGGCAAACTTCTAGAAGGGAATACTGGGAGGAGGTAATGTATTCATATAGAGAGGTTTTACAGATGACTTTTTCTCAAAGGAAAGGACTATCCTTTGAGAAGGAAAGGACTTTCTCATTTGGGTAAATATTAAAAATAAATCATTGACTAACTCTGGAAAGACTGCAGAGTAGAGTTCCTACAAAGCTTAAGGAGATTAGAATTAATGTTTTATCCTGTTGTGTCTCCCAGCTGCTAGTGCCTTAGCTTGAAGTGAGTGGAGAAAGGAGTATGAGGAAGGTGCAAACTACTTCCCCAGTGAGAGCTGTGGCTTACCCCGTTTCCCCCAGGGTCCTTGACCCATATAAAGCTCTTGGCTGGCGCTGGCTTACTGGAGCTACAGTGCGTTGTGGTGTGTTTGTGGCTGTGCTGCACTTCTGTGTCCAAAGTGGTGCTTTAGCGCTCTCAAAATGTGGCAGCCCTGTTCCTGATAAAGCAGCACGTGAGCCCCCTTCCCCTGCCTGCTGTGGCCTGGCTGCTATTCAATGTGTACAGCACATGCAGCAGCTGACTGCATATGAAAATGGAGCTGAAAAACGTTGCCTCCCCTGTTCCATTGCAGTTTGTCCTTCCTTATATTTATTTCTGCATGTTCTTGAGTCCCTTTATGTACTCTGTGTGAGGGTGGTGAATTTAGTGCACTGCACTTGAATTTCCCTTTAGAAAAGTTGAGATTTAAAAATAAAACTGGATCCAGATGTTGTAAACATCGTGTGAGTCCTGATGGCAGTCAGTTCTCTAGAGCTTGCGCTGCTTTCTGGGCTACAATAACTCCAAATGCTTCAGCTGTTGAAGGTTTTTAAGTCCAGGTTTCTGAGAAAGCAGAAGTGAACTAAAACATTTTTATAAAATGAAGTGGCACAGAAATTTACTTTCCAAGTGTTTATGTTTTAGCAAATGGGACTGGCTGCTCAGTTACTTAAAATCTTTATCCACTTGTTATACTGAAACTGTCTCATTTGGTTAAGATTGATGTGCAACAGATGGAACAGCTATGGAAACTTTTGTTTTTAAAGGCTGCATGAAACTCAACAATGTGATGATAGATATATGTGAAATGTTTGCCCGAGGGAGGAAAAGAGGGGACAGAAAACAAGCTGAACAATAATCTCCTTAAGATACATATGACATTGACTATACAACAGATGTACCACTAAAGTGTATTTCATCTAAATTAAATTATAATAAAGAATTATGGGACTTTTCGCTAAGTTTGGTTTTATTCCTCAAGGTAAGTGTTAGAATAGCCCCTGAATTTAAGAATGATACTTTGCTTGTTTGAGGCTATACATGAGTTGTGCTAATTGGCACCAGAGAGCAACATGTATCAGGCTCAGTAATAGCAAGATAGTTATACAGGTTCTTGCTTTGCAGCCCGGAAGTTATTTTTGCCACTTCTGGCTAATAAATGTCTAGCATTTCATTAGTCGTGCAGTTAATGCGTTGCTCATGTGTGGGTTTTGCAGTCCCTTAATGGCCCTATGTGGTGGTATGTGTTTTTGCTGAAAGAAATATTCTGGTAACTTCTTACTGATTGGGAAATTACTGGGATTATTCTTATAGTGTTTTATTCTGTGTTAGAGGAAGCGCTTGCCCTTTTGTTCTTGTTTATCAACTTTATAGAAATTCCCTATGCAATATGATGTGTTGCTATACTTGATTTTTTTTTTTTTAATCTGAAGAGACTGTTGTAAGAAATCTCGTTGTAAGGATCAGTTGTCCAATTCTTGCTTTCAGAAGGACTCCCAGTGAAGCCTTTGCAGAGCATCTGTACACTCTTGGGTCCAGATGTTCAGAACAGAACCTAGCAAAGGGAATCAGGCAGAGGGAAGAAGGGCAGCACTCACCTCCTTTTGGGGTTACCTCCTGCTTGTGTAGATACTCTCAGCTGGTAGGTAAATTGTAATGCATGTCTGAGGAACTCGTGGAGTTCGGCTACACCACTGGAGGATTGAAGTCCTTGTTCTGTCACTGACTTCCTCAGATTTTGAATAAGGTTCTTCCATGGCTTATCAATCTGAGATGTATGAAATTTACTGCATTGACCCATATACTTGGAAATTGCTGATAACATATAAATTAGAAGAGATTTTAATAAGTGTGTCTATATTGCCTAGAGGGCCTGTAGTCCACTTGAACATCTTGAACAGTGATTACAGGCAGCAGATTGCAGTCAATTTGTTTAATAGTATGAATATGAAAAAGTCTAACACCAACAGTTTTATATGTATTTAGAATTAACATACAATTTAGAATTAATAAAAGCTTTTTAAAATTGCCGAAGCATGTCCTATTTCATTCCAGAACTAAAGGCTTTGCTTTGTGCAATTTTATGGCTTGTGTGGTTTGCCAGGTTGGCATATTACTGGGTTAGAACAAGTAATGGTGCCTCCTGGCTGCCAGAGCGGCGAAAACAACCTGTCCTTAGGCCAAGAAAAAAGGGCATGTGTAGAGAAGATGCTCAACTGATACCCTAGAAGAATGTAAAAGGGCTCAGTGCAATCTGAATTACAGCAGGGTAAAGAAAATGTCAGCCTGAAAAATTGCTTACCTGAGATGGGTTCAGCAGCTGTAACCTCTCAGGCTGCTTGAGCAGAAGGGATATTAGGTAATTTTTGGAAAAGTATTTGGGGGGGGCGAGAAAAAAAAAAAGCTGGTCATTATGGAATAAACCGCTAATGTTTTAAAAAAAAAAAAAAAAAAAAAAAAGCCCCACACTGGTCTGCCACAGATGATGCTGTGAGACTGATCATGTACCAGCTCCGTGGGAGCTCAGCAGACGGCAGCTGGAGCAGCCGCGGGTGCGTGCTGTGCTCACCAAAGGGCCACCAAAGGGAAACCGCTGCCGCGGGGGGCACGGCCCTGTAACCAGCCCTGCAGGGATTTTGCAAGGTGATCGCAGCGCCCCTCGTTCCCCCTGCAGCGCTGCCAGCTTGGCAGCGCCACGGCCCCTCTGGCACTCGTGGCAGCGTCTGGACAGAATGAGGGGGAAGCGGAAATTACAGAGATGGGCACAGTTTCATATTTTCTGTTCAACATACGACTTTACTGAAGTTAAGAGGCACCGTAAGGAGTGGATCAAAGCATTTTAAATGAGCAGGCTTTCTTATTGGGAAAGTTCTCTAAGAGCTTGTATGTGAAGTGACGCAGAGAGAGCTGGTTGTGGGGCTGGACGTGGGAAAGAAAGCTGGGCCTTTGTCCTTGTACAAGAGGACTCTGCTTTGGAAGCACAAAAATGTAAAAACTTGGCATTTATCTGGAGAATCTGCGGCTGGGTGTATGGTAGTGTCAGCCTGGCTGCTCTCAGCCCTGCGCTCCGTGCAACACTAGTTGTAATGACAGTACCAAGTAACAGGATTTGCCAAGGTTGTGCCTAACCTATTTCAAAGTTGACTTTTTATCCGATTACTTTAGTCCCAAATCTCAGAACAGAATAAGAGGACACATTTTGCACTTGAACAGGTAGCCTATAGCAATGTCAGAGTTTCCTGTGCGTCGTATATAGTGATATTTGGCTTTCTGCTTTGGGGGTGGGGGAACTGTTGTGAAATTCCAGTCACTTCTTGTTTTTCTTCCAGCATTTCTCCCTGCATGATTCTTGGTTGGACCAGATGAAATAACTTACAAGATTCCCAAGTGCTTCAGAAATAATTATGGAGCCAAATTCTGTGTCCTTACTTTGAGATCACCATGGGAATTTTAACTTTGGGAATTTGTCTGTTTAGAGCAAGCAAATTGTAGGCTTATTAATTTTTAATTCTCACATTGTTTTAATCTCCCCCCACGGAGCCTTAAAAGCTGCAACTGTCTGTACACATCTTATTTTATGACCCTTGTAGCTAGAGCTGCTTGTGAAGCATGTATGTGGTTCTCATTCTCCATGTGTTCATATAGATTTTAATTATAAAAGTAATTTGTACTAAAAAATATTCCACTAGAAAGTGTTTTTAATTGAAAGATTATACTTGCTTTTTCACTCAATAACACATAAAGATTTGGCATCAGTCTTAAAATCTGCATGTGTTGGGACATGTCAATGTCGATCCGCTTTACAGCCCGAAGGTAAGAAAATTTTTAATTATTCATTTTATTTTCCAGATAGAAAATCACCTGCAATGTACATTTCCCTCTCTCCCTCTTGCTGTAAACTCTTTGAGGCATGAAATAGCCTGCCAGGTGTCTCTGGCACTCTGAAGTTAATGAATGGTTATCAGTGTATAATAATTGAGCTGCAAACTGTAATACATGCATATTATTCTCGTGTAGGATTTTTGCCTCCGGATGATGTCTGATCAATTCCTGTAGTTTTAATGATGTCATCCTAGCTGGTGCTTTCCCCTCAGCACCCGAAATGAAAACTTCCCTTGCCCTAATCTGTTCTCTAAGTAAACGAGGTTAGAAACTTTTCTCAGCTTAGAACCATTTGCAGTTTTGCCCCAGTAGCTTTCAGTAGAGCAGGTATTATGCTTTTTTCTTGTGATGGGTCCTTTGTATTCATTCTGGCTAGTGGAAATAAATGACCTCCCATTTGTCCTAGGTTTGTTCCTATGAAGTTGAGTTCATCGTTGCTTTATGTACGTCTTGTTTGCTGGCACTGTGGATGGGAGCTCAGAGTTAGGAAAATCAATCTTGCAATTATCTCCAGGCAGATCTCCTAATGCAGTCAGGACAATGCTCCTGTATTTTCTAACTCATCTGTTAGAATTAGTTAGAATCTGTTAGAATTAGAATCCTGAAATATATTTATTGTGCCTATGTGTTCATTTTTATATGTATGTGTGTAGGCTTCATTCATAGTAAAGAAGAGCTGTGTTAATTCTATCTGGAAGAACAGTATGTTCTCATAAACTTATTATGTAGATGAAAGAATCACAGAAGGGTTGAGGTTGGAAGGGACCTCTACAGATCATCTAGTCCAAACCTATTGCTCAAGCAGGGACATGGCGCACAGAGTGGTATACATGCAGGTCTGGAAGATTTTCAAAGCAGAAGCCTCCATAACCTCCCACGGCAGCCTGTTGCACAGCTCGGGCACCCCCATGGGAAAGTCATTCTTTTTCTAGGGTGTTAGCCACTGCCCTTGCCCTTGCTGGCCTCTCTGCCCAACTCTGCAACCTGTCCCGGTCCCTCTGAGGGGCAGCCCAGCCCTCTGGGGCGTCAGCCACTCCCCCCACCATGGTAGCACCCGCAGGCTTGCGGAGGGGGCGCTCTGTCTCCTCAWSCAAGTCCTGGATGAACAAATTAAACAGCACGGGGCCCAGGAGTSACCCCTGGCCGCGGGGGACCCCACTGGCCGCAGGCCTCCAGCTAGACTCKGCACCATTTWKGTCAACCCTCTGAGCTTTTCTCCCTCCTTTTTCTTCTTTCCTTAGCTCAGCCTTCTTTGCTCTCTTTATTTCTTCTCTTTTGTCCCTCGTGTTTCCCCAGTTCTGTAACCACTCTTTCTCCCCCTTGCTTTCTGCACCTCTTCCCTCCCCTCTTTTCACTTTCTTTATCACTTTCCTTCACTACTCYGTTCTTGGCTCACAYTTATTTAKTTAGTTAGTTAGTTCTCTTCATTTATTCCTTTTCCTTTGCCCTTTCTCTTTCGCCTCCTCCTTCTCCTTCTCGCTCTCTTCCTTCTCCGTTGAGTTTGCCTTTGCTGCCCTCTCTCTCTCGTCTTTCTCCTTCTGTGTCTCCTTCTGCGTCTCCTTCTCCTCCTCTTCTCTCTCCTCCGCCAGCCCCTTCTCCTTCT
>NW_020455661.1:0-1352 GCF_003342845.1 Nothoprocta perdicaria
CTTACGCAACAACTTGAAACTGACGCTTGAGGCGCACATGGCACATAGCATCCAAAAGGAAAGATTGGAGCTGGTACCTGAGGAGGCTGCCTCCTCCTCCTCCTCCTCCTGCTCCTCCTCCTCCTATTCCTCCTCATGTCATGCTTGACATTTTTATATATAATAGCATATCACTTGATATCAGTTTTATATCTAATGATGTCACTTTATATCAATTTTATATCAAGTGACGTCACTTGATATCTTTTTTATACTAAATGACGTCACTCGATATCAATATTTTATCTAATGACGTTACTTTATGTCACGTTTATGTCAAATGACGTCACTTGATATTAATTTTATATTTAGTGATGCCACTTAATATCAATTTCATATCAAATGACGTCACCTGATAACATTTTTATGTGAAGTGACGTCACTTGATATCCATTTTATATCTAGTGACCTCACTTTTTCTCGTATATATATTAAGTGACGTCACTTGATGTTAATTTTATGGAAAATTGACCTCACTTGATATCATTTTTTACTAAGTGACGTCACTTGATATCAGTTTTATATCTAATGATGTCACTTGATATCAATATTATATAGAATGACGTCACTTGTTATAAATTTTACGTGAAGTGCCGTCACCTTGTATCATTTTTATACTTAATGACGTCACTTTTTATCAAATTTATATGAAGTGACATCACTTGATATCAATTTTATATCGAGGGACATCACTTGATATCATTATTTTATGAAATGACGTCACTTTATATCAATTTTAAATCAAGTGACGTCACTTGATATCCTTATTATATTGATATCAATTTGATATCTCATGACGTCAATTTATGTCATCTTTCTATGAAGTGACGTCACTTGATATCACTTTTATAGCAAATGACGTCACTTGATATCAGTATTATGTCAAGTGACGTCACTTGATATCATTCGTATATGAAGTGACACCATTTTATGTCAATTTTATACCAAGTGATGTCACTTGATATCAATCTTATATCAAGTGACTGCACTTGATATCATTACTATATGAAATGACGACACTTTATATCAATTTTATACCAAGTGATGTCCCTTGATATCAATTTCATATCTAATGATGGCACTTGATATCATTTTTACATATAATGACGTCACTTCATGTCACTTTGCATGTCAACTGCAAGCGTTGGGGCACTTACGCAACAACTTGAAACTGAGGCTTGAGGTGCACATGGCACATAGCATCCAAAAGGAAAGATTGGAGGTGGTACCTGAGGAGGCCCCCTCCTCCTCCTCCTCCTCCTCCTCCTCCTCCTCCTATTCCTCCTCATGTCATGCTTGACATGACCATGTCA
>NW_020455661.1:2893-77032 GCF_003342845.1 Nothoprocta perdicaria
AGTCATATTTTTAACTTCAAAGACTTAGGTTAGTGTGTCGGCCTTATCTCCCTGTTTACGATGCAGCCTTGAGGACTGTTTTTGTTAAGTCTCAGTGAGAACAGAAATCAGGACAATGGCGCCTGCCAGAATTAGATCGGTCGCTGGTGGTCAGCAACAAAACAGGGCTGCATGTAAGGTACAGGCCAGGATGAGCTGGGAAAGGAACGTATCCATCACAGGGGAGAAGTATTGTTTCCAGGTTTGTGGATGGAACTTAGTTTGTTACTTCTTATAACCTGTTTGTAGCTGGTTTTGCATCTAGCCAATCAAGGAGTGCCTGACTTAAGGAAGCACCCAATCCGCGTAAAGACACGCTCTATATAAACATGTGCATAACAACAATAAAGTCGACACTTGGCTTGCATCAAGCTATGTCCCGTCTCTCAATCGCAGCACACTACGGACTGCTAGAGGAAGCACCTAGACAATCAGAATTCCCTGTACAGGGCACCACTGTTTTCACTTACGCTGGTGGAAAATCTTGGAAGGCAGCATTGACATGGCATGAAAATGGGAGTTGGAAGGATGTGGTTATTACAGATTGTCAAGGATCGACCCAACAGATAGAATTGTGTGCGGTACTAGAAGTATTTTGACAGCGGAAAATGTTACCAGTGAATGTTGCGTCTGATTCTCTGTATGTAGTAGGAGCTGTAAAACGAATGGAACGAGTTATTTTAAAGGAGTCATACAGGGATCATGGAAGGACTAGCAGAAGGTAATCAGAGAGCTGACATGCTTGTTGCCTCGCTCTGGGCCTCGCCATCAGTAGATAGGTTTGCATTTCCTAACTCTCCTAACTCTACCCTATCCTGATTCGCAAGTGGAGCATATCTTCAAGCAAATGCATCTCACATCCCAAACCAGTAACTGATGCCAAAGAAAAGGTTAGTGAACCATAAGTTTTGGCACAACCTCACCCTTCCTTGCACATGATCTTTGCAGTCTGACTCCAAGTACGCCTCTACCCTTCCTTCTTCTCTTGTTTCTAACCATACACAAACTATTCACAAATCCCAGCAGTCAGGGACACACCAACCACCAGTCACCCCAATGCGGGCCAGACCCTAAAAGCTGCCCAGGAAAAAGTGTTGGCCCCATTCCACACTTCCTTTGGCATGCCCTTTATAGCCTCACTCCAAGGGCAGAACTATGGTTATTCCTTATCCTAAGTCTTTACCACAAATCATGCATCACATACACTGAAGGCCTTGTACCTGTACCTTGTACCTTGTACTCTGTAGTGTTAGTCCGTAATCCCAGTAATCACCCGCACGCTCAACCTGGTGGTTTAAAAGCAAGCTTTATTAGCYGGCCGGCGGCGGACCTCTTACAGATTGTCCCGAGATCCGCGCCGTTTGAGGAGAGGTTCGTGTTTTTATAGACGACTACARCTTCTTTGTTAAATGTTATTTATGACCACCGTTGACTAACCCCCCTTTTCACAATCCCCTTACCGTTTGGCATGTTTGGAATCTCGGGGTCACGGCAAAAGCAACAAGAGCAGGGTATGTATCCTGTTAGTCCTTATCCTCCCTTATAGCAAGCGATAATTTACAGAAGCGGATGGCAAAGTTAACTGTAAATTACATAGTCTATATCTTATACATCTTCAGCGTGCAAGCTTTATTTACAGAAGCAGAAAGCACGCTACCCTGTTAACCCCTTATAGGCCTTACATTCCCCACTGGCTGTTGTTTCTTCCTCAAATCCTTGAGGTGAGTTTAACCCCATCATCTTCCCTCAGTGAGTTGCAATATGTCTTGGTAACCATAATTTTCGTATCAGAGATGAGACTAGTGGTATGGCTGATAAGGCGCTTCAAAATGCAAGGTACTACCAGCATCAACAAAATGAGCAACACTGCAGGTCCAGCTACTGCTGTTAGCAAGGTAGTCAGCCACAGGGACCAGTTATGCCAGAACTGGAATAGTCCTTGCTCCTGGGTCCCGTGACAATATTTCTAATTCCACCCGGGCTTTGGCCTTCCTCATTTCACATCTGCATTCTCTGGCAATGCACCTATATTCTTCCCACGTCACCTGTCCCTTCTTCCACATGCTGTACGCTCTTTTTTTTTCTCTTTTTTATTTATTTATTTTTTCATTAACTTTGCCTAGCAGCTCCTTGTCCATCCATACAGGTCTCCTGCCCCACTTACTTGACTTCTTTCTTGTGGGAATGCACCGATCCTGAGCTTAGAGGAAGTGGTGCTTGAATATTAGCCAGCTCTCCTGGACGCCCTTTCCTCACATTTCCCATTAGACCATCTCTGTTTGTTAGTATCAGGTCTAGCAGCGCCCCTCCCCTTGTTGGCTCCTCAACCACCTGTATTAAGAAGTTATCTGCAATGTTCTGCAGGAACCTCCTGGACTGACTGTTCCTGGCTATGTGGTTTTCCTGGCAGATATCAGGGTGGTTGAAGTCCCCCAGGAGGACCAGGGCCTTTGCTCGGGAGGCTTCCCGCAGCTGCCCATAGAAGGCTTCGTCCACTTCCTTGTCCTGGTCAGGAGGCCTGTAGTAAACTCCCACCACCGTGTTGCCCCTGCTGGCTTGCCCCTTTATCCTCACCCACAGGCTCTCTATTCGCGTTACATCCTCCCCTATGCTGAGCTCTAAGCATTCCAGTTGCTCCCTCACATAAAGAGCAACTCCGCCACCTCGCCTTCCTGCCCTGTCCCTCCTGAAAAGCCTGTAGCACTCCATGGCCACATTCCAGTCATGGGAGCTGTCGCACCATGTCTCAGTAATTGCAGTAATGGCCCTGTAATGACACGTGCATCTCCAATTCCTCTTGTTTATTCCCCAGGCTGCGTGCGTTGTCCCACAGTTGAGGCTCACCTCCAGTCGGCCTCCTCTGGGCCGATATGATCTATCCACCCAGGGGACAGGGATCCCTATTTCACACAAATCGACCACTATTTCTGGAATCTCACTGGTTACAATTGCTCAAATTACATTACCAGTGATTGTATCTTTTAAGTTCTCATTTCCATCTGGTTGGACGATGTGGKTTTTGCCAAGGTGTAAACTATTATCCCTGTAAATAGCATCATCCACCATGTCCACATCCTTCCCCATCCTCAGAGTGATTTTTAACAGRTTATCAGAATTTTTAACTATTGTCCACTTATCTGGGCCCAAGTCAGGTTGGGATGGCGCTGTCTTTACATGTGAACGATGGATCCACGCTGGTTTTCCGGCAATCTTCACAGCTGTTGGGGTGCGAAGAATCACTATGTGAGGTCCCATCCACCTAGGTTCCCAGGATGCGGTTCGGAACCTTTTGATGTAGACCAGGTCCCCCGGCTGATACGGATGAGCCGACTTTTGTACTGATTCTTGGTCCCAGTCTCTATAGTGAGTCCGTAAATCTCTGTGTATCTGATCTCGCACCTTCTGTAGAGCCTGAAATAGAGGTAAAAATGCTGGGGGGGGGGGGTTGTTAGTCATGCCTATAGTTTTTGGGAATAAAGGTGGGGGCCTCCCGTACAGTATTACATATGGAGACAATCCTATCTTGTATGCGGTACATCTTGCTCATAAGYGAGCTATTGGGAGTAATTCAACCCAATTGGCTCCTGTTTCAATGTTCAATTTAGTGAGAGTTTCCTTCAATGTACGATTCATCCTCTCTACTTTTCCTGAGCTTTGGGGGTGTTAACGCACCTTAACTTCCAAGTGATTCCTAAAGCTTTTGCCACTAATTGGGTAACTGAGGCCACAAACGCTGGACCATTGACAGACCCTAGATGAGTAGGCAAATCAAACCGAGGGATTATTTCCTGTATAAGTTTTTTGTAGTTACAGGTGCAGTTTCTGTTTTTGTTGGATAGGCTTCCACCCATCCCGAATATGTGTCTACAAATACCAAAAGGTATTTGTACCCCATTTTCCCATGTTTTATTTCCATGAAGTCTACTTCCCAGTATATTCCTGGTACATCCCCCACTTGCTTAGTCCCCTCAGAGGATGTGGTTATCTTCAGGTTTACTTGAACACACGCAGTGCACTGAGCAGAGATCTTTTCGAGCTTCTTTTGCAGATCTGGGGTCCATAGATGGGGGTGCATCAGCTCAAGTGCTTTCTTAGGGGATAAATGCAGGCTAGAGTGGAAATCTTGCAGCCAGGCTTCTGCCATTTGTTCGGGTAGGCACAGTATACCTCCTGGCAGATACCACCATCCTGCGCCTCCCTCTTTTCTTTGATGTTTCTCTATAGAGTCTTTTTCAATTTCAGTATATTCAGGAGGCATTTCAGGCCGCTGGATCTGTGGTATTAGGGCTAGCATCTGCAGTGGCCCCACTGGTTGTTGAGCCATCTGCTTTGCCTCTTTATCGACCAGAGCGTTCCCCTCTATCTGGGGTCTGTTTCCTCATTGATGTTCTGGCCAGTGGATAACGGCCACCGCTCGAGGGGCCCATACAGCTTCTAGCAGAGTCATAATTTCTTCCTTATTTTTTATACCTTTTCCTTCTGATGTTAATAGCCCCATTTCCTTATATATTTGTCCGTGCGCATGGGCAGTGGCAAAAGCATACCGACTATCAGTGTAAATATTTACCTTTTTCCCTTTTGCCCACCACAATGCTTGTATCAGAGCAATGAGTTCAGCTCTCTGTGCCGGACTGCCACATGGCAACGACAGGGCCCATATTACATACCCTTCTTGTGTTACTACCGTGGTCCCCCCATATCATACCCCATCTGTAATAAATGTTTGTTCCCTAAAGTTAATCAAAACTAGGAATAACGATTATAAGCAGGAATAGCTTACTTAGATTTACAGGCATGACTGACTTCTGGGGAAGACCACGGAACTCAAGATGCTGAGTCTGCCATCCAAATCGAGGATTACCCAGATTGTTGATAACAATGGAAACAATCAAGGAACATTGGAAACAATCTAGGATCATCCAGACTGCTGATAACATTGGGATGCTGAGACTGCTGATAACATCGGGATGCCACAAAGATCACGGAAAGGAAGAAGGAAAGGACTAGAAGGACTATATACTATAAATACTGAGCCCCAAGAGAGGAAAGATGGGAGCCTGAGAGGGATTGTCTCCAGGCTGCCCCAGCGCTGTTATTCTCTGTACCCAGCTTACTCAATAAATGGTAGATGAGAAAATTGGCTTGTCTCGTCTATAACACCATCCTTTACATAGCTTCTGCCATCCGTGTATAAAGTTCTGCCCACACTGTGGGGATGTTTCTTTGCAGCTCTTCCAGTAATGGATCTGGGACAACTTCTCCCCCCACTGACTTTATGAGTAAGTACTCGCCTCTCAAGGGACAAGTTACAGCCAGGAGCTTCGGTGTATCATTTCCCCATTGTACTAACAACGGCTGAAACGGGATGGTCCCTTGAAACGGGATGGTGGCTTTAAGTTTATGGAGAAGGTCCCTCCCTAACAGGGGGTATGGGCAGTCAGGGATAGCTAGAAACACGTGGGTTACAGTTTGTTTTCCCAAATCCACCGTTCGGGATGTGATCCATTTATAGGTTTTCATCCGTCCGGTGGCACCCTGTACTCTAGATGTTTCTTGAGACAGGGGGCCTACTGTTTCTTTAAGTACTGAGTGTGACGCTCCAGTGTCAACCAGGAACGACAGGGGTTGCCCCCAAACCTTTAAAGTTACCCTGGGCTCTTGGGGGCTGACAGAGCCCAGGCCCCGTCGGTCATTTTCTTCTCTCATAGACAGAATTTCTCGCGAATTTGACGGTGCATTTTGGTAAGGACACTCATTTTTCCAGTGTCCCTTCCTTTTACAAATTGCACACTGGTCCCTCTCTAGGACTGATTTCCTAGGGATTCTTCCCAGTCCACCCCTTTTTCCCTGTTTCTGCAAAAACTTTTTATCTAAAGGATGGCGAGGAGAGTAGTCCCACTCCAGGCGCTGGAGGGGCACATGTTTGTCTTGAACGTTTCTACGAACATGTTCAGTCAGGTTTTCTATACCTGGTATTGATTCTCTAGCTCCCCTTAATATTCTCTCCCTCTCTTCCAATGTGAATAGAGCACGGAGGAGCTGCTGACAATCATCCCATGTCGGCCAATGACTATACATTGCAAATTTAAGAAGGGATATCATGCCCTCATGATCCTGTGAGAAAGGAGGGTTTGTTGCTTCCAGGTCCGTGGTGGAGAAGGGCTCATGCATATATGCGCTCCCTCTCCCTTCAGGGACTTGCCTGAGAGGCAGCATCGGGGCTGGTGGGCCAGTGGAGTTTGGGGAAGAAGCACCCCTGGCCATAAACCAGACCATAAACCAGAGCATATGCAGACCATAAACCTTCTCCCCCGCTCCCAGTGTGAGGTGGAGATAGGAAATCTCCGCCCTGCACTGTAACCAAATAGGATGATCCTTTAAAATGTCACTCCAGGGAATAGTATAAGGAATCTGGTCAGGATGACCACATTCCCCCAGAACGATAAATAATACCTTTTGAACTATTTTGGGGTCGAAGGACCCCTCAGGGGGCCATCCGACGCCGAAAGTGGGCCATTCCATACTGCAAAATAATTTTAATTTATCAGATTTTATACTGAACCCGTAGTTTAAAGGGACCCATTTCCTAAATTTCGGAAAATTAGACAGAAAACAATTCAAAGGTCCTTCGGGAATGGCACTCGACTGTCTCATTCCATCCGGATTTAAGAGACGAATAAAACAAACACAGCACAATAGACAAAACACAGACACAAATAGACACAAGGAACACAAAAACACAAACCACGAAAAACCAGTTAAAACCTAAACCTCTTATAACCTGAACCGGTTAAAAACTTTTAAAACCCTTTAAAACCTGAACCGGTTAAAACCTAAACCTTTTTAAAACCTGAACCGGTAAACCCTGAACTGGTTAAAACCTCTTAAAACCTGAACCGGTCCTTAACCTGTACCCAAGGCAACACAGTGGTGTCCCAGTGCGTGCCAGTGGCAGGGAGTTATTGTCTCGTCAGACCTCCCAAAGTCCACCACCAAACCTTGGCACCCCTTACCCTTAAGGATCATACGATCCCTTACCTCGAGGTTATGAGATCCGGGGACCTGGCATGTCGTCAGGTAGTACTCCCCCTGAATCACCTAAGCTTGCAAGGTGCCGCCGATCGCCAAAGGAAGGCAAGATCCAGGGACCTGGAATACCATCAGGTAGCGTTCCCCCTGGCAGCGTTCCCCTGGCGAAATGAGTCGGACGGCCCTTCCCAGCCAGGGAGGGCCTGGTGATTACGGGATCCCGGACGAGCCCCCACAATGTTAGTCCGTAATCCCAGTAATCACCCGCACGCTCAACCTGGTGGTTTAAAAGCAAGCTTTATTAGCTGGCCGGCGGCGGACCTCTTACAGATTGTCCCGAGATCCGCGCCGTTTGAGGAGAGGTTCGTGTTTTTATAGACGACTACAACTTCTTTGTTAAACGTTATTTACGACCACCATTGACTAACCCCCTTTTCACAATCCCCTTACCATTTGGCATGTTTGGAATCTTATCTCGGGGTCACGGCAAAAGCAACAAGAGCAGGGTATGTATCCTGTTAGTCCTTATACTCCCTTGTAGCTAGCGATATTTTCTCTGTGCACACTGTGCCGGGGACCTCAGAGGTTTGTGTGGCCGCCCAGGGCCTCTTTGCGCACGTGGTCCTGGTGGCTCTCTGAGCTGTAGTGTGGCCTCCTTGGGCCTCTGTGCACACGTGGTCCAGGAAACTATCTGGACTTCCATGTGGCCTCCCTGGGCCTCTGTATGCACATGGCCTTGAGATCCTTCTGAACTTTCATGCCGCCTCCCTGGGCCTCCATGTGCACGTGGCCCAGGGGACGAAGCAGTCTTTTGTGTGGTGTCCTCAGGCCTCTGTGCACACGTGGCCCCGGAGGTCCTCTGAGCTTTAGTGTGGCCTCCATGGGCCTCCATGTGCATGTGGTCTGGAGATCCTCCTGAGCTTTTGTGCGACCTCCCTGGGCTTCTGTGGTCCAGGGAGCAAAGCAGCCTTTCGTGCAGACTCCTGGACCCTCTGTGTGCATGTGGTCATGGAAACCTTCCAGCTTTCCTTGCGACTTCCCTGAGGCTCCATGTGCAAGTGGCCCTGGGGCCCCACATGCTTTCATGTGACCTCCTTGGACCTATGTGCGCACATGGTCCGATCCTCAGCCTTTTGTGCGGCCTTCTTGAGCCTCCGTGTGCATGGAGCCCCAGACCTCCCCAACTTTTCATGCTGCTGCCCCATGCCTCTGTGTACAGCTTACCTGGAGGGCCTCCCCATCCCTCTGTGCGCACATGGCCCATGGAGCCCTCTGACCCTCCATGTGGCCTCCCTGGGCGTCTGTGTGCACCTGGCCCCAGGAGCCCCCCAGCATTTCATTTGGCCTCCCCGGGTGTCTGCGCAGGTGGCCTGGCATCGCCCCAGACTTTTGTGCGGCCTCCCCATGCCTCCGTGTGCATGTGGCCCTGGGGAGTCCTCTGGCCTTTCATGCAGCCTCCAAGAGTCTTTGTGCAGACGTGGCCCCTCCAGTCTTTCATGCGGTCTCCCCAGGCCTCCGTGTGCATGTGGCCTCGAGGCCTCCCAGCTTTTTGTGTGGACTCCCCAGATCTCTGTGTGCACTTGTTCTCAGGGGAAATCTGTGGTTTTGCGCGTCTTCCCCTGGGCCTCAATGCACATGCAGCCCTGGCAACCCTCTGGGTTTTTGTGTGACCTCGCTGTTTCTCCATGCACACTGTGCCTTGGGGACTTCAGGGGTGTGTGTGGCTTCCCAAGGCCTCTATGTGCGTGTGGCCCAGGGGGCTTTCTGAGCTTTAGCGTGGCCTCCTCAGGCCTCTGTGCATATGTGATCCAGGAGACTTTCTGGGCTTTCGAGTGGCCTCCCTGGGCCTCTGTGCATACTTGGACCTGGAAGCCTTCCAGGGCATTCATGTGGTCTCCCTGGCCCTATGTGCTGATGTGGTCCAGGGTTCTCTCTGGGCTTTCATGCGGCCAACCCTGGCCTCCATGTGCCATGTGCCTCATAGCCCTATGGGCTTTTTATGGCCTCCTCAGACCTCCTTGCACACACTACATGGGGGCTTATTCATTTGGGTTCCCTGGGCCTCTGTGCATATATGGTACTGAATGTCAAATGGGCTTTTGTGTGGCCTCCTAGAGACTGCACGCACATGGCCCCAGAGATGCTCTGATCCTTCATGTAGGATCACATAGGAAGCCTTCCCTCAGGCTTCCGTACACACGTAGCCTCGGGGGCACTCCAGACTTTTGTGTGGCCTCCCCAAGCATCTGTGTGCATGTAGCCCTGGTGACCCTGTGGGCTTTCGTGTGTCCTGTCTGGGCCTCTGTGCACATGTGGCTCCAAGGCCCCTCCAACGTTTCATGTGACCTCCCTGGGCCTCCATGTGCACCGAGCCCCAAGGACCCTCCTGCCTTTCATGTGGCCTCCCCAACCCTCCGTGCGCACACGGCCCTGAGCACTCCTGGGCCTTTCATGAAATCTCCCCAGTCCTCCATGAACAGTGTGCACGTGGCCTCGGAGCCCCTCTGGTTTCTAGAACGGCCTCCCTGGACCTCTGTGTGTACACGGCCCCAGAGGCATTCTGCCCTTTCGTGCAGGTTCCCTGGGCCTCTGCACATTGGTGCAGCCACATTGGGCCTTAATGTGCATGTGGCTTAGGGGACCTTCCAGCCTACTGTGTGGACTCCCCAGGCCTCTGTGTTCAAGCGGTCCCACAGGCCTTCAAGCATTTGTGTGGCCTGCCTGGGTGTCTGTGTGCAAGAGGATCTGGGCACCTCCCGGCCTTTCGTGTGGCCTGCCCAGATCTCCACGTGCACTTGGACCTGCAGGCCCTCCAGGCATTTGTGTGGCATCCCCAGCAAAGTGTTCACATGTGGTTCGGGGTGCTCTCCAGGCTTTTGCGCAGTCTCCCCAGGCCTCTGCGTGCAGGTGGCCCTGGGGGGCCTCTGACCTTTTGTGTGGACTCCCTAGGCCTCCCTGCCCATCTGCCCTGGGGGACCTTTTGCCTTTCGTGTGGCCTCCCTGAGCTTCCATACGCACATGGCCTGGTGGGTCCCCCTGTCTTTCCTGTGGCCTCCCTGGACCTCTGTGTGCATGTGGCCCGGGAGGCCCTCTGGCATTTACAGCAGCCTCCCCGGGCATTTGTGCGCAGGCGGTCCCCAGGCCCTTCCACCCTTTCATGCTGCCTTACCCAGCCTCTGTGCGCATGTGTCTCTGCAGCCCCTCTGATCTTTTGTGCCTGGCCTCTGCGCTCAACTGGCCTCGGGGGTCCTCCGACTTTTCATGTGGCCTCCCTGTACCTGTGTGCACATGTGGTCCCAGGGGACCTTCGGGCATAAGTGCGGTCTCACTGGGTGTCCATGCGCACATGTCCACTGGGGTCCCCTGGCCTTTCTTGTGGCCTCTCCATGCCTTCGTGCGCATGTGGCCCCGGGGGCGCCCAGGGATTCCTTCCAAGGCTGCCTTCCAAGGTCTCCAACACTGTGGCCTTGAGATCCTTCTGAGCATGATTTTGACAGGAGGCAGGATACAGGATATATGCCTTCCACCTTCAGCAGCACTGAGCTAGTATCACAACTTCACTTACAGGCAGAGCCACTCTCTGCACTAAGAAAGAGTTTCCAGTGAAGTAGTGCATTCCTCAGTCCAAGGGCCTCATCACACAGCTAGGACCACACAGAAGGACTGCCAGCATTTCCCAGACTCTGCTGGCACTTAGAGACTCAACTGCATGAGGTCCCAAGTTACCTAATCAGATTAGACCCACTTTGGGCCAGCCAGTGCCCTCAGTGTTAGGACAGGCCTTCCTAACTACACTGCTCCTGGGTTCGACTCCTTCCGATGCAACATTTGCAGGCATTTCTGCTCCAGCAGCTCTGCATCTTCATCCCTTGCGGCAACCAATACTCTCACAAGCTGCTCTACAAGCAGCTGTGACACAAACTACCTGAAATGCCCAAGTGCTGCTGCTCCTCAAAAGCCGATGTAACTGCCAACAGCACAAAAGATGATCAGTTGTCAAGTGCAATAATTTATTAGAGTTAAGCATTTCTACATGACAGACACTGGACATCACTAAACAATGCCAAATATCTACAAGTATAACAAGAAAATATTAACAGAGTTGAAAAGAGAATTCAGAGAGCTCTATGGTTCAGCTATAGATGGATGGTACAACAACCATTCTCTCCCTTTGCTTGTCCTTATGGGCCACCTCTCCCATATTGTTCTCCCGAGACTGTTCTCACCACGTTCAAGCTGTGCAGAGATGACTGAGGTTCTCTGGGGCAACTAGTATCAGGGCATCCCCATTGGTGGGTGAGTTGTCCAGTCCACAGGCCAACTGATGAGTCTGCGTTCACATGGAGCTATGTCAATTGCTTTAAGATTTCCTGTGCGTAGTTCATTATCCATTTGAACAGTGCCAGACCATTGTTACACAACAGAGCCGACAGCCTCAAGCCAAAAACAAGAGGTCAAGAGGTAACAGTTTACAAACTCAACAGGTAATCCAGTGTGAAGTGCCATATTACTGAGACCCTCACAGTGTGAGCCTGCAGTGTCACTTCTCCTTCGATCAACACTTAGGAGGGCACTGCAGGGCTACAGTCACCCCAAAGTGTGGTGAATGTGGCTGTGGTGCACTCGGGGTTCCTTAACTCTTGGGGAACCTCCAGATCAAGCCCCTCTTCTCTGGGCTGCACCATGCTGAGTCCCCCACTTGCCTGTGGGGTGTTTATCATTCCACTCCTTGACACTGTCAGACATGCAAGTTTTTATTTTCAGAAACCAGTAATTTCTGCATGCTGGGTGATGGCAGCCTTGTCGTAAGCACACACTGGAGAATACCCGCCGTTGTCAAGAGATGTTGAAAGAAAAAGATGCTTATTTGTAGCAATATGCAAACAACTGTTTAAATTTAAAATTGTAATAAGCAAAAAGATTCATTTAGTCCATTCACTAAAATTTAGTATCCAGAATGTCAACCAGTTCCAGAGTGCAATGAAGCGGGGGCCAATCTATTCTCTAAAATAACTACCAAAGATAGGACAAGAGGAAATGGCCTCAAGTTGCACTAGGGGAAGCTCAGGGAGGACATTAGGAAAATATTCTACACAGAAAGAGTCATCAAGACTTGGAGCAGGCTGCCCAGGGGAGTGGTGGAGTCACCTTCCCTAGCAGTGTTCAAGAAACATGTAGATGAGGCACTTAGGGACACGGTATAGCAGGCAGATTATTGAAGGGCTTACAGCTGAATTTGATGCTGTTAAAAGTCTTTTCCAACCATAAGGATTCTATGATCTGCCCCAGCTTGTCATGCCCTGCAGAGGCAGGCAAAGTGAAAGACTTTCCCCCCAAAGAGCGCTAGGAGAAGCACGGATAGCGAGTGGCACTGAGAGCCCCTTGGTCCACAGTGACTCAGAAGGAGCCAGGAGGCCATGCATGGTTTAGTGGCTCTTTGTGAGGAGCTCAGGACACCTTCAGAAACTCCCTGTGTCTTCCACTGATAGCCCAGCACTGCGAGGACAATGGAGGGCCCCACTGACATGTCTCATCTGTGCATGCAGCTGTTGGAGAAGCAGCAGCCATGGCTCTCCTCTCTGGCCTCGTGTGCATTTTCCTATATGCTTTCGTACACGAGTTCCCAATTCTTAAGGAGAGAGAGGCTTCAGGATTGCATGAAGATGCCTCTCCAATGAGACACCTCCTCTCCCCACTAATGTTTGCTAGGGATGGATTTTCAAGGGTGCCTCCTAGGCTGCCCACACTGGGCACACAAGAGCATCTGCCCAGCCTCGTCCCAGCACTTGTGGGTCCTGCTCCTGACAGGCTCTTGCCTCCTTTCTCCCCAGTGCTGAAGGAAGGGGCATGAGAGCAGCTGCAACTCCACCAAAGGGAGCAGCGTCACGGGAACAACGGGGTGTTTCCTCAGTGCCCAGCACCAAACCGCTCCACCAAATGGCATCCCGCACGTGCTCGGACACCCAGTCCCTGTGCTGCAACCAGGTCTCTTGTGGCCTCCTCACACTTTAGCCCTCCTCATCCCCTTCACCTCCCACAGCATGCATGTTTAATACCTACTCTGATGTCTGCTCTTTATTTTGGAGTCATCTCCACCAACAGTTTTGAGGACAATGACCAAGACGCTTTAAGTCACACCACACTCATCACAAGGTGGTGATTTTCACAGCTGCTTCATGTTCTGCGTAATTTTTTGCCTCCACCTCACAGGTGAGGAGAGTAAGGTATTACTTGTGAATGGGTTAAATCCAACTAACTCCTGCCCTTCTCAAGGCCCTCTCTTCCTAGTCTGCTCTCATAGCCACACACAAGGAATGCCCCAACTGCAAAGTGCTACTATAAAGGGGCACAAGGTGCTTTACGTTCAGCCTTTCCCTACTTCCAGGGCCCAGGCTGGCACCTTAACCCTTTCTAAAGGCAACCTGTGTGACCAGAGATGTAGAGCCCTGTTAGTCTTCAAGGGGCTTCATTTGGCAGATGGAGCAAAGCAGAAGGTCTCTACCAGGGAGCACAAAGCCCTTGGCTTTTTCCCACCTAAAATCAACTCACTTCTATTCTGCCTTTCAAAAGGAGAAGTAAAACTACGACTAATCCATAGATCTCCAGAGGAGGAGGTTGAGGCCTTGGTTTGCTAGATCCTTGGCCACTGCTAGGAGGTGAGTTTGCTTCTGTTTCTGGCACACAAATCTCCATTTGAACATGTCCCTTCAAACTCATCTCTGCCATTCAAACGCATCCTCTCTTCAAACTCCCAACACAGAGCTCACTGGGTGATGCTTTATTCCCAGCACCTGGACTGGCAGTGCATGTGCTCCAGCTGCACTTTGCTGAGCCCAGACATCATTAGAGCTCAGCAGCAGCTGGGATGAGGAGGAGGCCGACTCATATGGTGGCCTTTTCCTTTTGTCCCTGCCTCCTTCCTTCAGTTTTGTGGATGCTGCTCTGTTCACAGGTAATCACCACCACAAAGGCAGACAGCTCATTTGCCAGGCTGTGCTGCCCCCTCAGGACGAGACAGCTCTGGGGGCCTCTTGGGGAGCCCCCGGCAGATTCTCTCGCTTCTCTGGGGCTGGCCAGTGCGCCCGTCAGGAGCTTCACCCACAACTACTGCTCCTGTTTCAGAGTCGTGATGCAGGGAACATCCCAAGTGTGCGGCATAGATGGGGCCGCACATCACCCTGCATCGAGAGCTGAGTGGACTCCACAAGCAGGAGCTTGCGGCAACACCAGGGAGGGCCCTGTCCCTGCAGCCTGCCTGCCTGCGCTGAGCTCCTCCATCTTGGGCTGGCACCATTACACGTGGCTGCCTGCAGCGGGAGCATCTGGGCAATAAGGATCCAGAGGAGGCTGGGCTCGCAGGGCTGAGCACTGGTTACTCACAGCAGCTCTCAAGGGTCTCTCCCGACAGAGGCTGTGGGGCACAGAGCCCCTTCACACGCAGATGCTCAACCACTAGCACGGCCAGGCGCAAAGGCCTAGTCCGGCAGCACTTGTGTGCAAGAGGCAGGAGGGTTGCTGAGCTCTGCCATGCCACCCCACATGGCACCTCACAGCATGGCCTGCAGCCCAGCAGGACCATGCTTGGGCACCTGGCCATTCCTCTTCTGCTGCCCAGCACACCTGACACTGCAGCTACTCAACGGGCCCTGGCTGCAGCACGTGAAGCCCAGCAGCCCTTCCCAGAGCTCTTCCACCGCTCGCAGGAAAGCTGAACCAAAGGCCCTTCCTCATGGCACTCTGCATGAGGTGCAAACGCCGTGGCTGGCCCTTGCACACCTCTGCCTCTGCCAGGCCACTCCTGCCCACAGAAGCCCACTGCATTAGCCACTGCTGGGACGTCACCGCACGAGCGCTGTACAGCCACATGATGGCAGAGCAACCCCAGGGCACTGCAAAGTGCTTCCGAAGTGGCCATGCTCACAAAGGGCCTCTGCAACTCCTGTGGAAAAGCACCGTAGGTCTCAGAAGGTTCATAGATGCTTTGGGAACCAGGCCTGTTTGAGACAAGTGGGCAGAGCTGCAAGCTTTGGCAGCACCCCTGAGGCCTCCACACAAGGAGGTCACAGCTTCACTGCTCCCTGCACCAGCTCGCACATCACACCATTGAAGAGAGCAAACCACACACCACTTGGCCTCCTCATACTTCAGCCCTCCTCCTCCTCCTCTCCTTCACCTCCCACAGCACTCTAGGTAACACCAAGCTCCTCATCACAAGTATGCTGATTTTCACAGCTGCTTCATGTTCTGTCTAATTTTTCTCCTCTGCCCCATGGGCAAAGTAAGACATTATTCACGAATGAGTTAAATCCAACTAATTCCTACCCTTCTTGGGAGGCCTCTGTTGCCAGAACTGCTATTTTCTCACCTCAGCAATGACTAAATTACACATCTGAAATACAGTATCTCCTCTATGACTGAGAATACTACTACAAAAGAATAGGTATCATATTAAGAGTGCATATTAAGACCGCATGATGTCATCCTGCTCTCTTCTGAGATTCAATAGTATGTAACATCTAAAAAATTTTGTCCTTCTTGAAAATTTTCATTGAGCCTGTGCAGTAAAGCTGGCACTGTGCATTTTGCTTGCTTTGAAGCTGTTTAACTAACTTTCTCTGTCTTTAACTGTTACCTAAGGCACAAATGCAGATTTATTTCCTCTTTAAGAAAATAAACAAACAAACAAAAAAACCCTCCCTGGAGATATTCAAAAGCTGCCTGGATGTGATCCTGTGTAATGGTGACCCTAGGTGACCCTACTTGTGCCACTTGTGTGGTTTGGACTAGATGATCTCTAGAGGTCCCTTCCAACTTCCAATCATTCCGTGATTCTTTGAAATCCTAAGGAAATACAGATGAGAGCTTGTGCCTACTGAATTCCTTTTCCTGGATAGGCTGTTTTAGCCCTGTCAGCCACAGACAGTCTGCTCCAGATGTTAGAGCTCCACCTATGCTATCAGGGATAAAGAAACAGCACACTTACTGCAACTGCAGACTTTGGTCCCTGTCAGCTGTGGGGGTTTAGGAGCACTCAGGAACAGCAATTGCGAGAAACAACAAAGAGCACAAGAGGGAGCTAGTCAGCCTTGCAGGGACGAGGAGATTCTAACACTGACGTAAAAGAACCTAATTTCACAGCAACAGACATCAAGGTCAAAGCCCAGACTGTCAAAAAACATAGGCTTCACACACGTGTCTGTCTCTGAGGACTTGGCCTCACTCCAGCCCTTTGTAGCCTGCGCCAGCAGATGTGCGAGTCAGGTGAAAATCCTGGAGTGTCCATGCAGACGTTGCTCTGTTTTCAACTAAGTCTCTCAATCCAATTCTGGGACTGGTTTTGAGGGAAAGCACCTCAGATGTTTTGCAGTTGCTGTGCCCCTTGTGGCCTTTATTCAAATTTCTTCCCTTGTGGCAATATGGACATGGCTGACAGCTGAGGAAGACATTAATTGCACTCCAGTTTTGAGTTGAGCAGCTGAAAAAAATATGAAGGGGAGGTTAATTTAAAATGCTAGGGCAAAGTAACCCTGCTCCTGAAGCATCTTGTTCAGTTTCCTACCTGCAGCAGGTGGCGCTCCCCTTCTACAAATATGTCTCGTCCCTGTGTGCACCCTTGAAAACAAGAAATTGGACAAATGTTTACTTTACGTGCCAGACACGATGGGAAGTACAGCACTGTTGAACTATTCCTACGGAAGCCACAAACTGGATCCAGCTCTCAGGTGAGAGAAATAAAGACAGGATTAGTGGTGGGTATTGGACACTGTTGGAAATTGTAGATACTAGTGCCTTTTTGACAGTTAAATGCAAATGGTAACTTCAGATGTTTAGAGTTCTGAAAAGTCTCTTGCTTGGCAAATACAGCTCTGGGCTAGCTGTGCTATTGTCTCTGAACTGAAATGCCCTCTGCATTATTCCAAAGAGAAAAATAAATGAATATACTACAGAATAAATAAAAAGTGGGGCTAAGCATAGGATCACTGTCCTGTCATTACCTAATATCACCATTAACATTGCCGCATCAGCAATATGCATTATGCATTGCATTCAGCATCAGAAACAGATGATATGTGATAAAAGATATCCTTATGCTGACTTAAAATATATCTCAGAGATGGGTTTGAAACCATGGTAGTCTATCAGCTCATCCAAGCAAACTCCTGAAAGGTGCCATCAACTTGTTCCTCAGAAGGAGCACTTTAAAGGTGGAAAATTTCTGCTTTTAGCCACTATAACTTGCCACTATAAATTGCTGGGTCATTTGTCAACATAAAGAGAAAACCCTCCTTTATAAAATTTTTGTTTTTATAAGTAAATAGTCAGACTATAGTCAGACTACTACTTTTTTTAACAAACTGAGCAGGGAGTTCCTCTAATTTATAGTGACTTTTTTTAAACATTCTGGGATACAGTTCCTTTGAAGTCTCTTGCATTGCACTTCCTCTTAGAAATCTGTACACCAAATTGGACCCCCATTCAAACCTACAAGACCCAAAACCCTTCCTTTATTTCTGATTTTCTTTTAATTTTTCATTTAACTAAAATATTACAGGTTTGACACAGCACTCTTCTGACACTCCCTGTGCTTGCACTGGTGTATGACTAGAGCACTTCTGCCCACAAGCAGCCTTCCAACCTTTGAAAACACTGCTGCTGGGCTGCCAGCTGCACTGGTACTTGACAGAATATATCAATAATCCCTACCTCTGCATCAATAAACACTACCTCTGCACAAGAGAAATAAGCAAATGAAAAGTAAAAACAAACTGAAAAGTAGAAACTTGAGTAACTTGATGTTACTCGAGTGACATCTAATCTGATAATCTTTCATTGACTTCAAACTTAAAACAGCTAATGCACTGCTGCATTACAGCTGCCAACAGCTGCACTGTTCACCACTTCCTTTGCACAAGTCTTTGAACAACTTCTCTAACATATACCATGATATTCATAGGAAGTCTACAGAGCTAAGGACAGCAAAGCCAAACCAGGCTCAAATTCCTATGTCCCCAGTTTCTGTAGTGAAATAACCTTTTGATGTCATGCAATAATACACTTGAAGCAACCACCAAATACATTTTGCTGTATTTGTCTTTCCCCTTCTCTAAGAACTAGCATTTGGGGAAATATAATTCCTCTTTTTGTCACTGGGGACTATTAAGCTTTGATAAACTTGATGTTTCCTGCAAGGAAATAAATGATTGCTTTGACCACACTTCCTTGTCTGGAGGAGTCACCCTTTTTCAAAGGCACTGCTCTTGGTACATCGCAGAGCTACCTCTGTTGACTCCCTGTCCTTCGATATGGTGGGAGATGGAGAGAACTTCTATTCAGGGCTAATGATGATTAGTAATTTTTAGTAGTGAGAAGAAACACTGTAAGAATGAAGAGGGTGAGTTCTCTTTTCAGACAGGAGACTAGGAGTCACACTGCAGGAACAAAGCTGCTGCCTATGTCCTTTTCATTCATGTTTGTTTCTCAGCTCACAGAGCTTTCCAGGCACATCTAAATCTTAAAGAAAAAAATCATTTAAAAGGAATGGACCTCATTTTTTGACACTCAGACTCCTGGGAGAAGAAACAGTAACAAAATGGTATAAATGGGAGAAAGATGAGCTTATTCTGTTGTTGTTTCAGAATGTGAATAACACTTTTTCTATTGCTGGCATATTCAATGTTCATACATCCACTGTTCAGCCATTTGTGGGATCTCACTGCAACGAATTAACAATAACAAATGTTATTGTTAACAGAGTGCAGTCACAAATTGCACTCTCAGTAAGACATGTCTGGAAAAAATCCAACGTAAGCTTACATATTTATGTTTACATAAAAATAGGCGATCTCCCTGGAGCCAGAAAATGAAACTAAAGCTAGAAACCCTCTACATTTGAAAATATTTAAGTTGGAAACACTGGGCCAAATCTACCTCTGCAGCAAGCACAGTTCTCCTAAATGGACACGCTTCCATCAGACTCACTCCTATCTTAACTTAAATTGGTCAGGAGACCAACAGGGCAATATGTAAAATGTGGCCTTTTCAAGGATACATTTTTAACTATGTAACTTTTTTCTTTTTAGACAAAGAACTTTTCACAGTAAGATGAGAGAATCTGTCTGATGAAATATGGACCCTCCCAATTCATATTGCATTCCCAAGCATCACTCAACAGCTGTGAATTGACTAATGGCCATCACAACAAATGGATTTCCACCTTAATCTTTACTTCTTGTCTGAATGATGTTAATACACATTGTTTTTCACTAATGAGCTCTAGAATGTGATGTTAACAGAGGCAATTAAGGCCCAGCATAACTGTCTGCAACACAGTGTTGGAATTGAATATATGGCTAATGAATCACTTCCTTAGTTCAATTCTGCCTTCCTTACTGCGAAATGTATTTCAGATGAGTTAAGTTCATGTTAACTGGCAGGCTGTTTTATTTTTAACTGCTTGTGCTTCTGTCAAATCATTTGTGTGCTTTTAACAGGCTGCTTACATGACATTAGTTTGTTGTTCAGTGATAGCAACTACCTTCAAGGAGAGGGATCATATTCAGACTATCTGCGCCTAACACATTTAAACTTCTCTTAAACTGTTTAAATTCAAGAGAAAAGAAGTATGACTCAGAGCACTATTTATCGAGGATGGCCAGACCGTGGCTCTGTATGCAGGTAATCAGGTCAGGCACACCAGATGCCTGAATTATTTTCAGATTGCCCAGTTCAATGCCTGCTCAAGTCAAAAGAGTGACTCTCAAAGCTTTGGGGAAATGCTGGCTTCAGGGAAACATCTGCCTATAAGTTCCTCTAATATCACAACTAGCCACAAGATCTTTAAAGCAAAGACAGGTTAAGGAGAAAAGCAAAGCACAATACTGCCCACACCATTTCTGTTTTGTTTTGTGCTTTAGTGCCAGTAATGGTTGGCATCCATGTCCTAAATGAAATATATAAAACACAGACTCTTCAAGATACTTTGGAATTGACTCGGCCCGGAGAAGGAATGAAAATCTTGTAATTGACATGAGCATTCTCAGAAAGGAAGGTTAGACTTTCAGTAAGACTCCATGTAAATGATACAATCCTACACTTGAAGTTAGAAAATTTTTACTGCTGACATCAGGTCGAGGGAGGTGATTGTCCCCTTTTATACAGCCCTGGTAAGGCCACATCTGGAGACTGTGTCCAGCTCTGGGCTCCCCAGTACAAGAGGGATGTGGAGCTGCTGGAGAGAGTCCAGCACAGGGCTACGAGGATGATCAGGGGCCTGGAACATCTGCCCTGTGAGCAAAGGCTGAGAGAGCTGGGTTTGTTCAGCCTGGAGAAGAGGAGGCTGAGGGGGGACCTGGTCAGCGTGTATAAATACCTCAAGGGAGGCAGTGAGGAGGAGGGGGCGGCCTCTTTTCAGTGGTGGTCACTCACAGAACTACAGGAAAGGGCCACAAGCTGAGGCACCAAAAGTTCCCCAGGAACTTAAGAAAACATTTCTTAACAGTGAGGGTGACAGAGCCCTGGAACAGGCCAGAGAGGTTGTGGAGTCTCCTTCTGTGGAGATCTTTAAAACCACTTGGATGCAGTCCTGTACCACATGCTCTAGGTGACCCTGGGTGTCAAGGGCGATTGGACTAGATGACCTCTGAGGTCCCTTCCAACCTTAAGCATCCTATGATTCTATGATTCTATTATCAGTTGTAAAGCAGTAGTAGTGTAAGCTTTGTTTAAGTAGCTGAGCTTTTCTATGTTCTAATATACTGAATATTACTTTCATCTAGTCATGAAGAAGAGTGAAGAAAGCCAGAAGTACTGGACAATATGATTATTTGATCGCATACTGTGAGGAAACGCTGAGATAAGTCAATGCCAGTTTGAAATCGCTTTTGTCATATATTTTGGTAGGATGCTCCAAATCTGTTTGCAGGCAATTATCAGCCCAAACTGAGACAAAACTAGTAACAGCAGACTTCTGTTTCTGTTCAGATGCTCAGCTTCTTGTTTCACTGCAACACAGTTGATATCCTGTATCTTTGATTTTTCTTAAAATTAGCTCAAAACAAAAGTTCTGCCAAATAGGATTCTCTGGCTGGGTTGCACTATGCTGCAATGGTATTTCTGCCAGTCCTGATTCCTGGTATTTGTTTTTAAAATATGTCTGAAATGAAAGTTGAAATGTAGTGTTTTGAAGCCAAATGGAACATACTTAGCTGCCTCTGAAAAATCAGACATCTTCTACCCGTCTGCACCTAGAGATAGTATTACCACATCTCCAAGCATGCTCTGCACTTTGACATTTCTGTTTTCCAACTTATGCTTACTACCAAATAAGCATTTTTCGGTTTTGCTTTGTTTAAATATATATATATATTTTAAAGAAGTTAAAAAAAAAGTGCTATCTATCTAAGGAGCAAGATGAAAGCATCAAAAGCATCATTTCATTGTGCTGACTTGAATTGCAGTGTCACTTTAATTTGCAGTCACTGAAGCAAAACCTTCACGGAGAGCAAAGTAAAAACTCTAGCAATTCGGCCACACTTGGCTCCGTACTGCCAGCAGCACCCACGTCGCTGAGCCTGAGCCCACCACGGCCCCCAGGGCACGATGCACATCCCAAGTAACAGAGCTGTATCATTTGCAATGGGCACGGGAGACTTGCTGGAAAAAAAACCCAGCATAATTTCAGAACTAAAATCTGGAACTTTGAGGAGTCAAGTTTGTGCTGATTTTTTTTTTATTGTTTACAAGTTGTTTTTGATATCTTAGGATATATAAAAGGGTGCTGGAAGAATCTTATTTCATGGAAATTTTAGCTTTAGGAAAGACAGATTTATTAAGTTATGTTTTCTGGGCTTAGAATGCTTCATGGTTTACCCAGCAGCAAGCTATGTGCTTTCACTGCAACAGACGAGGATAGATCTGTGAGATCTGTGAGGATAGATTTGTGCATCAAGTCTTAGAGAAAACAACCATTAATAGTCAGTTACTCACTGCTACTTAGGGCATGTGAACGGATGAGCTCCCTCTTCTCCATATCCAGTTTCCTTGTGCATTTTCCTGATAAGTCTTCTTCGGTCACCCTCAGGATTTTCTAAACTCAATTCAATAATGCAGATCTAACAGGAAAAAAAACCCAACAACAATAAAAAAACAAATCCCAGATTTTCAGAGATGAAAAGCAGAACAAGAGGAAACATTTTTTGTGTTAGCATGATGCAGCACGTCATATGAATCTTCCTCATCACCTACACTACCATTACCACTTACTTGTATTACAAGAGAATTGTCCTGTTATTCTGGGTAATGCTCAATTACACATCCTAGTGTCCCCAAACTTTAGCTTCTATCAACAGGGAGATGAAGGAATAGAGAAGAAAAACCTGCACTCCATTTTACAGAGAGGAAACCAAGGCATCATGTGGGTAAGACCACTTATTGGTCTACAAAAACCCTTGCACACTCATATAATTCAGATGATCACGAGCTGTAGTCTAGTATTAAACAGGCAATCGGACCATGAGTAACACAGACCTCCAGGACTGTCCTTCAGGACTCTCTACCCCTCCAGGCTGCTGGGCTCCGGGAATGTGTGTGTCCAAAACTCCCTGCTGCAAAACATTAGCGCAACGGGAGGAGAGCTTAAACCTCTTAAACATAAAAGCACAGTGCTGGGGCCCTATTTTCAAGACACCAAGAATCTGCACAATGCTATCAAGCCCCATGACAGCCTGGCCCCGGAGCATGTTTGTAGAGGAGAAAATGCTGCCTGAAGCAGAAACATGTTGTGAGAAGTGGAATAGCAGGCACAGAGGCTTCGGAGAGCCCTTCGGCATCGAGCCGAGGCCCCGGGGGTGGCAGCCATGGGTGCTGGCGGCACCTGCGACTCACACAATGGGCCTGGGTGCTGCCGAGAGGCAGATTGATGCTTTGTGCGCTGGGGAGGAGGCTGTCACTTGAATCCATGTGAACTCAGGCTCTGGGGGCAAAGAAGATTGACAGCTTTTGTGAGCTGCAGCTCCCTTTCAAAGCTCTGCTTTATAGACAGTAGGTTAGGGGGCCTGGGCTTTCACTGCCATAATTCGAACAGGGCAATCACGAGCATTGAGAATTTCTCCTCTCCCTCTCCTTCTTTTTTTTTCAGCCCCCTTGTTATGCATTAAATGATTTTGGTAGAGGAATGTGCAGCATTAATTAGAATAGCTTAGCAGATACCGAGGGGAAAAGTTTCTTCACAACAACTATAGGAGGTGTCACTGCTACAAAGACGTTTTTGTTTTCTCTCTCCCCTGCATTATCAGTGCAATATGTAAGGTAGCGATTCTTTTCATTTGAATTAAGTGGAAAGCTACTAAATCTTGTTTTATTCTCCAAAAAGAAAAAGGTCCTTAACATTTATATTTTAACTTCTTTTATTTTGTAAGGTTAGTGTTTACTTTTGCTTTCAGTCCTCCCCATTAATCCGCCTGCAAAGATGTGTATCCAGTTTTGTGTATCATTCAGCTCTTACAATTATAGGCAAGTACAACTAATATATAAGGATTGTCTCCTGATTAAAGCAACAACGTTTCCATTTAAAACTAGAGGCACTCATCTAGAATTAGGCTTTGAAATTCAGCGCTGTGGCTGGCTGTTCTCTGCAGGGATCTCCCTGTTTCATTCTACTTTTTAAACGGAAGTTAATCTAAAAGATGGGTATGAGCGTACAGTGTAAGAGGCTAGAAGAAACACATTAATCTATCTATATTCTTTGTTTCACTTCTTTAAAAGTTGTTATACTTTTAAAATATTTTCTCCCATCAGATGTTCTGAGCTAGTTCATATTAAATAAATAATTAAATAAAATTCTCAAGGAAAAAAAAAACCTGAAGTAAGGCTTGGCACGTAACAACACAGTCCCATGCGCTACGCCCTAAGGTAGTATCAAAATCTTCTGTTTGAAAAGGAACAAGTTATAACTGCCATAAAACATAATCTTTTAAGGCCAATATAGCAAACTGCTGTTTCTAGCAGTAGATTACTAAGGCTGAACATCCTGCAGATTCTCTTGTGACAAATATCTCAGTCAAAAATGTAAAGCTATTTATGCTTTGGCCAGCATCAATCAGCAAATGTCGACACTGGTTTTTGTACCAGGAGAAGTATAAATTTGTGTGTGTTTGCCCACGTGTGAGCGCTGGGAAGCGCAGCCGCACGCAGAGCTGCCCCAGGAATTGCTAGGGAGGCAGGAGCTCTTCTGCAGGGCACACACCAGTGCCTCACTTCTTGTCTGACTCCTAGGCAGACAGTCTGGCATGTGTATTATACAGTTAAAATCACAGCTTAAAACAACGGAAATAGAAAAAAAATCAGGGGAAAAAAAAAAAAAAAAAAGCTTTGTTACTCAGTATCTAGTTTGTAATGAGTTTGATTATAATTTAATCATTGCTAACTGACATCAGGAATTGCTAGGGGGAGGCATGCTATCTAGAGTTTTACTTGATGCAGTGCAGCACTGGCCCAGCAGTTTTGAGCACTGAGTGCCAGATCCTGCATAAAGGAAGCAAGGAACATTTCCTGCTATCCGTGGGAAGTAGTTTTCCAAGTAGGTATTTAACTCAATAAAATGCCAAATAAAATATTTCACCTTCTGGCTGGACACTTGATCCTCTATGAAGAAGTAAAACTATTAAACCTGACATTGTTTTTCAAGAGAAAAGCCTCAGCTCGTACCAAGACTTATTTTCTGCAGCATGGGGACAGAGCAAAGCAGGGCCTCTTCCCTCTCCCCCTCCTAAAAGATGCCAGCCCAGCCTCACTGAGCCTGGATTTACACCCTGGAGGCTGCATAGCAGCACTAAGTTCTCTACCTGCACTAAATAACCTGCTGCTGAAATTGTGGGAGCAGAGCATCCCAGGGAGCCAAGCTGAGCCACCTTGGCCCTCCTCCAGTGGCACAGAGCAAGGTGCAGCTTGTGGGGACCTGCACAGCTTGTCCTGCTCCGCATGTGGGATAGCGCCCTGTGTGCGGCTCGGCCCCAGCTTCCCCAGCCTGAGGGCCGCCTCCGGTGCTCCTGGGCCTCGCACCTCGCTCAGAATTATGCAGCCCTCATGCATGTAAATGAGAGGGGTCCAATTACATTCAAGGGAAAAAGGGTTTAATGAATCGTGAAAAAGCAAGGGTTGCAAAGAAAAAGCTCTGAGCCCCCTCATCCTCCCACTCAGAAACCTGCATTTCTCATTTCTGAGAATGACGAGAGAATGCAGAGGAGTGGATGGGACAGAAAAGGGTGAATGAATACCACGTCTGCTTGCATTTATTACAGCCTGCACTTGAAGTCTGTGATATGCACTTTTAAAGAAAAATAGTTAAGCACAGAAGTAATGCTCCTCCCAACAGCATAAACAAATACAGTACATGACTGTACTCAACACTTTCTGTACTAAAGTTCTCCTGTCTGGAGTGCATCTCCTGTCTGGAGTCTTTTCTTACTTTCTTCCTCCACATGTTTATGTAGTCTAAATGTATGTATGTACATGTAAATTTATGTATTACTAACTTTCACACACAGCAACTCTTAAACTACTTACTAACCACAGGCTAATCTGTGGTTAGCCACATAGGTGAATAAATGAGACAGCATGAAGTATGATGAGTGTTTTAAGAGAAACTACATTAAAACAACATTAGTAATGTCAAGGGTGATTTTATACAACTAGTTTTAAAGTAGACATTGCAGCAAATCAGTTCATAAATATTCTTACGTTCTGAGTTTTTCCCCTTTCTGCTTTCTTTCCTTAGCAGAGATTAATGATTAGAGACTGACGGTTGCTAAAATGATTTCAGTATCTCTAATTGCTGTGTAGGGAAAGTTCCCAGTACCATCAATGAGAATCATGCATCAGTATTGTCCTGAGCTGTGAAAAGAAACAGATGCTAACATGTGAATATGAAGATGGGTTCCCTCTTTTCATCTCAGTGCGGAGATTCACTGGTATGGAGCGGTTACATCTACATCTACAATCAGATGAAGCAACTACTTCTGAAATCTAGCAGAGCTCTGTCTATCCCACACCTCTAAATATCAGCTTCGAAGTTTCCTTCCGAATTTGGTCAAGGAAATACCTGTAAAACTGCATATGGAAGAGATTTCTCCTTAAAGTGCAACTATAAAGAGGAATGGTTTCTACAATAACAGCAACAGAGTAACTCTCATGTGTGCACACATTTACACAGGTCTATAGATAACTTAAGTGGTTACTCCCACCATGCTCCATCTTTTACAAACTTAATCAAGAACCTGAAGGCATAATAAGTCTGTGTACAGTTTCTGGCATTCAAAAGTAAATACTTCCCATTGGAAGCATGTACAATAGAGACCTACCTCTTTGCACTTGCATATTCCTCGTCAGTTCTGCAGATGCAAAAGAATGCTGGAAGCTGTTTTGAATCTACTGCTACATGTAGCGGGGCTAAATTCTACCATCCTAAAAAGAAGCTGCCTATATCCAGTATCCCCATCCCCTTATCCTTGAGGGACAGAGGTGGTGCAAGTGAACAGAACCCCTTGATGGTGAACAGAGAGCGGAAGTGATGCACAAGAGATGCTGCCTTTGTGATATCCACTACATTTCCTGGTCTTTCACTGCAGTAAGGGTTTACCTATCCCCATATCCACAAAAACCCAGTCTAAACCTTTGGGCTTCCCCAGAGACGTCCTTGTTGAGCCTTGTGAGGCTTATCTTGTACGACTGTCACAGGCTATTTATCATAGCATACTCACAGGAGGTGCTCAAAAATCCTGAATTGTTGGCCACATTCACACAGATGAGTGTCATCTCCTGTCCTGACTGAAAATAGATGACAAATTACAAGTTAGGACAGGTCAGAACAAGATAACTCTTTGATTCTTTCTGAATGTAATAAAAAAAGAAAAAAAAAATTACTGAATTTCAGCGAAAGATGGCACAGGAATAAAGAACAAACACAAATCATCATATGAATAATTTGTCCTTTGACTTTGTCTAACCTCCAGAATGTCCCTGTCTGACAGACAAATAAAACCTTGATCTGAAAGTAACATTTATAAAATCAGAGAGGGAAGAAACTTCTATAGATGTCTAAGGGCCTATGCAAACTTGCCTAGGCACCACTCTGGATTGACCTGTGCAGGCTCAAGTTGCTCCCTGTCCTGTTCTTCTTTGCTGGGTGTTCAGTATCACGAATTCAGTGCTCTAGCAGGTCTTGTGCCATACCCATTGTACCTGCCTGTATTTCTTTGCCTGGCTGGCTGTGACAGTTTCCTACCTCTAGATAAGTATCAGGGGAAGTGCAAGGGAAGCACTAAGACTATGATCCTTTAGCAGCTGCTTGTTCTTAGCTCAGCTGTGACCTCAAACTACACAAACACTACTCGTGTGCACCTCCACAGCTGTCACCTACCTCATATGATTCTGGTCGGGGCACAAGAGCCTGGTTAAAATGCAAAGTTTAGTTTCATACTTCAGAATTCCTTATTAGAATTATAATAAAAATTCTGTAACGTATCAGAAGAGAAACACAGAACACACTGTTCTTCTACCAACAGGCCACTCAACTACAAGAAGTAACATACTCTAGACCACATAAGTTTCAACCTTCCACCCCTTTCACTTTTCTACACATGGCTGTTTCTCTTGTGCTTTTATTCATTACTATTTCTCTCTTGCCCAGAAGAAAGTTGGGGTTGGGGTTGTGCCAGCAGCGTTGGGAGAGGCAGCTTCATAGATCTGGGTGAAGAAGGGTGGCAGAAGTGACATTCTCAACTTTGTCAGTTTGACTTCCACCTCCTGAAAAGGTCCCTTTGCAACTTCTATCACAGAACCACAGGAGAAGACCCAGGGGGTTAAATTCCTGCTACTGAAGCACACATAACCTTGTGCATGTGGCCAGGCTTTGTGACACAGCACATTTTTTCACAAGTTACTTACTAATTCATTGATAAAATAGCACCCTTCCTCGGTTAAGAAGCCTCCTGTTCACCTCTAAGTGTGATTGCTACCAACCAAGAAGAGCGCAGGCAGATGAGCAAGAGTGGAATGGCACAACATAGAGACAGCAGCAACGCAAGTGGCAAAGATCTCCCTCAGTTTTGGTCTACCAGCTTTTAAGATTTAACTGCATGTGAAGCTACACTTACACTAAGCAGATCTGTTTTTTATAACCCAGCCTTTGATGAATTGCTGCACAGAAGCTTTTGCTTTTCTTTCAACAGAAAAAGTATTAAAATAGACTTTAAAGTTACTGTGGATTTTTTTTTTTTTAATGGGGAAATGTTAGGTAATTAAGGAAACCATGCACCATACTTCGTGAAGGCCTCCTGACAAATACAACTTTGGTGGCCATGACCCTGGCCAGAGGAAGAAGGCTGTGATGTCACCTCATCCCCAACTCCCAGTTTCACGGGTAGTATCTCTGAAAGGAATTGTCTAAAGGAGATTGTTCCTTATGAAAAGTTCACATGATGGAGTCTGAAGGGCTTGTTTCACTTGAAGCCCAGCAGGACAGAGCTGTTTGGAAAGAAGCATTCAGTGTGTTCTGTTTTGCTGAAAGCTGTCACAGTGAACAAGTACTTAGCAAACAGCATGAACAAGGATTTGAACTAGAAAACTAGCAGAGCCCTGACAACACTGTAATAGTGGGCTTGTCTGTTCCAAGCCTGTACAATGCTGCATGGGAGCATGAGAAGGAAAACAGAAAAACTGATTTTTGTATTTTAAACTCTTAAAGAATGAGAGTTTACCGCTGCTCTTGTATTAATGTGGTCACCTTCTGAAAGTGTGAGAGAAGAAAGCATCCCAGAGGGAAAAGGAGCACGGTCGAGGCACAGTGCATGGCCCGAAGGCTGAACTGAGTAACTAAAAAGCAGTCTGTTTTTTATCCTATTGTCCTGTCTCATAATATTGTTATTTCTGTTATGAGGGGCTGACTGTTCAAGCTCTTTACATCTCTAATCCATATTTTACAGTGCACAAAAACTGCCTGAATTCCACTCTAGAACTGAAAGAGAACCAGTTACTCTACCTCTTTGAAAACAAGCCCCTTTCCTGCAAGAATCTATCCACCAACACCACTAAGGGACAGGAGGCTGGCACCCACCAAAGGTTCCACCTCCTCCTCTCTCAACACAAGATGAGCTCAGGACATCAAATGAGTAGGCAATCAGGACAGGAGAAACAAAAATTCCTTTTTGAGTTCCACATACTGTAATTGCCTTCATATCTCTAAAGAAAACCTCAGAGACCTTACCCATGCTTTTCTGCTGTGATTATGACCACAGTTGTTTATCTTACAACAAACAGAGTTTCAAAAGCTGTGATAAAATATTCTTATTTATCACTTCTAAAATGTCATGCTTTTTGAGGGACAAGACAACTCATGTTCTTCCCTTCCACAAAGAGCCAACAGTCCCTACTTTAGTTTGTCTCCTACTAAGCCATTTACACCAAAACCATCTTTTCTCCTACCATTTACAAGGAGAAATGCAAGCTGTTCTAGTGCATAGCCCAGCATGGCATCCACCTCTTTCCTCGAACCTCTCAGTAATTTCAGGACAAGTAGCACCTTTCTGGTCAACAGGGAAATGTGCTGATTTTATCAAGTGTCAGGACATGTTCCTTGACCTGCCATTTATGCTCTTCATGCTCTTTGTCATGATGGCTAAAAACAAACAAACAAAAAACCACATTAATTGTACAAACAATGGAGATAGAGATAAAGCAGGGTGAAGAAGCAAATGCTTCTAGCTAAGTTTAATGCTTGGAAAGGGCAAGCTCACCAGTTTGCTCCTGAAGGGCTTGATTCTCTACCTGTGTTCATGAAATTTAGGACAGACATCACGCTGCTCCCATCTCTCTAATGCTTGTGCTTCTTTTCTTTAAATCGAGTATTATATGCTTCCTCAGGTTCAGAGGTATCTTGTTGAATTGAAACTAATCCAATGATAATCAAAGTTAACAATGGGATGTATCCCTTTGATAACCCCCATCTACTGACTTTCTCAGCTGTTCCCTGCGCCAAATAACATGTCCTCCCTCTGAAAAAATAACTGCCCTTTCCTTCTTTCTTTTGCTTTTTCCAGTCAACATGTCTTAGCATTTCTGGTATAATACCACAACACAGAAGTTTGAAGGAGGAGGATTAGGCTTTTTCAAAAGTATCAGCATAATTCAGAGACTTGTAAAACTCCTAGCCCATGTGCTTACTCAGAATACTTTGGCACAGAAACAGAACGGCCACCATTTATGCAGCCATGCAGTACTTGACAGCTCCAACATGTAGCTCTCTCAGGTGGCACTGGGCTGCAAACAAATTCCTGATCGTCCTTCAAAATCAAATTCTTTATTAAGGGCCCATGCTGATTTGGCTAGAGTCATTAATTACATCTTCTGGAGATTTAATACACACTTATGCTGCATTAAAGCAGCTACTGCTTTTTGCAGTTCCCAAAGGAACGGACAGACATTCACTCTGCAAACGCCTGTTTCCACAGTCCAGAGGTTACACCTGTGCAGCTGTTTGCTATCTTCCTCTGCTAGAGGTTACCATCACTTCACTTATTTTGCAGAACGCTTTGTCTGAGTGCCCTCAAACTGCTCCAGACAAAATCAGGATTAGTTTAAGGATTTTTAACAAAAAGGCTTGTGTTAGCCTAGGAGATTTTGTCTGAAGTGAGAGAGAGAGAGCTTACATTATGCTCCGACAAAGCACTTGCAGCGAATTCCCAAATGGATGTGACCATCAGGTAGAATGATGCTATGTGCAGCTGACAGATACAGACGTGCTAATAAAACTGTTGTACTTCATGTGCCTGTCCTGAAAATAAAACGTAGCAGGAGGATTTTACCCGCTTGCATATGATGGAAAAATATGTATGTATGTATGTATGTATTCCACCATTTGCCCCCAGTACACAAGCCACTCATCTTCCCCTCCTCTCCCCCTGACTAGGCTATTTTTTACCCATGCACTGTTTGCAACTTCAAAATACAGAACTCCTTTCATGCAGGAAGGGATGTGTTCCTGCCAGGTCCCAGCGTTCTAGGGAATTTGCCAGATCCCTGAATAATCCAATCCCCTGCCTTTTGGCTCTGATGTTCAGCATGGCTCTTTGGTTCAAGGTCTCCCAAAGGGGATTTCCATCCCCTCCTGTGTTGTGCCTTCCCCACACCCTGGTAGCCATACACAGAGTCCAACCCCTACAGCACTTCCCTCCCCTGCAGGGCAGCCCATGGAAGCAGTGGGAGCAGTAACTCCTGCCACCCTCCAAAGTCAGCAAGAATGAAGGATTTCTATTTGAGCCCCCTTTAACTCCTCACTGCTTTGAGTGCTGCAGAAAATGCACAGGGCCTTATTTCTGCAGTGCCCTTCATGAGGCTGCAGAAGGCAAGGGAGAAGTACTAGAAATAAGGCAAATTAATTGCCATGGTCCGTGCCAGCAAGACTGAGGTCATGCCAACCTGGTAGGATCCTCTTCTACTTCAAGGGCTGAGAAGGGAGGTGTCACATTGTTCAGCTGCTCAATCAAGACATGGACATGGCGGCTGGAGGGTATTGCCACTCTAGACCGTTATCTGCCATCTAATCGGCTTCATTCCCAAGCTCTTGTTTCCACTCCTAACCAAAACGAACAGATTTGGCACAACAGGAATGTAATTTCAAAAGTCCCAAGTCAATCAAATGCTTTAAAAACACAGGGTCTGTGATACAATGGATCAACTTTGTCCTCCTTGTCAGACCATTCACTCCAACAAGCTTGCACTAGAGATGAACTTGCTCTGCTGCCTTTGTCAATAAAATTCTAGATTAAAAGGGATCCTGCATAGAGCTGGTCCCAGAGGTAATTGCTAGTTAATCAGCCAATTAACTGACCCAACAAGTAGGAAAGAGGAAAAGAGGGGGGAGGAAGGGGGAAAACAAATCAGTCAAGGTATGGTAGAACATAATTCTTTAGGAGTTAATGTTAGAAACCTTTTCAAAGGGATTACAACCTACCTTGACTCATTCCCCTCTTCTCCTCTCCTTTCTCTCTACTTCCCAATTTGTAATTGTAGGTTCTCCTAATTGGCTGATTAACTACTTACTACGGACAGACCTGGAGGTTTGTAGGCTCTTGTTAGCAGTGGAACGTGGTTTCATCTACTGAAGCAAGGCTGAATGCAGCACAACAGCTGTATGGCCCATTTTTCTCCTGCTCAGTTTGATTCTTTAGAATCAAGCAGCATCTAATTTGAGAAGATTCTGTTTTAAAGTAGTTTCTACTTTATTTATTTAATGCTCAAAGAAAGGGAAGGATTTTTGTAATGATTTGTTATGAAAACAGAATTATTTTTAGGAACAGAGTTCCTACCCCTCAAACAAGCCTATTTACTATTCACCAATACATTATCCACACTGTCAGGGTATTCTAATGAACGAGCTGTTACAGTTGCTTGATGCTATGATAGTAACTAATGACAATAGAATTAACTTCTTTTCCTTTCATAGCATTACCCGTCTGCTTTTTATCAGCAGTAGTCCTGGTAGATGAGTCCCAATGGTGAAAAGGGCAAGCTGAGAAAGTTATCGTAATTTCCTCTCCTTGCAGCTCTGTGAGGGGAAAGACCAGAGTTATCCTCACAAAAGGTTTATACTAGATGACAAGAGAGCTATTCCTTGTCACACAAGGGAAATGGACATGCTGGTTCACTCAAACCACACAACCAAGCAGAAATTCAAAGTTGTTCTCTGAAGCCTCCAAGAAGGTTTTTGTTACTGTACTTAATCTACCTAAGGTAATTCTTACAGCATCTTATCAAAGGATCCTTTTGACTACCACAAAGCCAGAGACAAAGCTGCCACCTTTAAAATAACATCATGGCTAGGCAGGGCTCTAAGTTGAATCTTGCTAAAACACTGCTAATGTGGCATATGGTTGCATACATACAGGTCATTTCTACACTTGGTTACTCTGTAACTTTTCAGTAAATAGTAAATAACTCCTTTTTTCCCCTCATTGCTTCGCACTTGTGCAGTGTGCTACTGTGTCAAGCTACAACTCTACTCAGGGGGATTCTCCAGGGAGATGGGCAAAACTGTGTTCTCCTTAGCTGAGTTCTACTGCATAAAGCTCTCCTGCTAATGCCACTTCTCTCCTTGAGTCTTAGAAGAGAATTTGGGATTTTACCTCTATTTAATGTTTGTGATTTATTCCTCCTACATCTCTTCTGTGTTTTCTGTCCTTTAGCAAAAGAGCAGGCTGAGCCTGGGCAGTCCATCCTCAACTGCATGTAAATCACAATCTGATTAGGAAGTGATATATTCATCTCTAACTCCTGCATAAAAGTTATTCAAGTATTTTGACAAAATAAGTGCTGTTTACTTTATACGTTTTCTGCTAATTCTAAAGATTTCTGCAAACCTCAAAGGATCTCATGGAATTTACAGGCTTGTGGCTTTGCTATTGAAAGTATAAAGGCATGCTAAATTAAGTTGATTTGCCTGTGAAAGAAACACGTCCATTATTCATGTCAGGGCCTTGTCACATCAAATTGAGCGAGTGAAGAAAACCCTTTTTTTATCAATGTTTAGAAGCAAGGGAAAAAACAACCATTGAAGGACTGAATTTCAATTGGGAGAAAGTCAGTCTGAAAGCAGGGCTAAAAAAAAGAAAAAAAAGTTGGGACATGTCTCATGTTGGAAATCTGCAAAGAGGGGATTGATTTAACTTTAGCTGGAATCCTTCAAAAAGAAGGCCAGAGGAAACTTAAAGTAGCAAGTAGAACACACAGTCTCAATGTCTCTCCTATATAAACTTGTCAAAGGTAGTTAACCTAAATCAGATTTAAGTCTTTTCAGATTCCCTTTTTCTTGGGCACTTCTAAATAATGATCAAATTTGTTGAGCAATTAGAGCACTGCATTTTTGTTCTGTTAATATTTTTACTCACTGGTTACTGCGTGATTTAAATCTTATTTGCAGACAACTTGCTAGATATATACATATATTTTTAATCTGACTAGTGGATAGAAAAATTGGGAAAAAATGCTTTAGATATGGCTGTTAAATGGCTGTATATATCTGTGACAGGGAGAGGCTGACAGGATTAAAAATACTCAGGATTGTTTCTTGTTCAATTTAAGACACAGGTTATTCTATGAAAACAAAAAAATCTTGGCTGTTTTTTTTTTTTGACATAGTGTGGTAGTACATAAGAAATAACTCTTACACATATATGTCTTTTATATATACAAAATTAGCTTGCAGACTTAGTCCACTAAACTATTTCAATATACGCAGAGTTAAATGAGAAACTATAATTGGAATTTTTTTTTTAGCACTGGAATTCTTCTCAATTTCTGGTTATAGTTTCTAGCGTGGCTCACATTTAACAAAACAAAAAGCTTACAGCTTCTTCTTAATGCAGTTGTTTGTTAAAAGCTTAAAACCAGCAAGTTAAGTGGCATTTCACAGTCTTCTGCTTAAAGCCTAATAGGTTTAGACTGGACACCTTAGAGATGTCCTTTAAAAGAAGTCCTGTTTTTATGTCTCTGACATAAATTGTACATTACACTGTACAAAGACTAACCAAGCAACTTGTTTGCCTGAAACTATGTTTCTAGATACTAGGTCAACATATCATTTTGGTATGAGATTTGTTCTCCTACCTTTTGTTGTTCCCTAAGCTTTGAGCCCTTGGCTTAACATGTTTTCTGCTTTAAGGCTCTTATTTGAAAGACATTTTTACTACCTCACCCAAGCACTCTCTCCTGCTTCTCAACTTCAAAATCTCAAGCTGGGAAAGCTAATCTAAGTCCCAAATGCCAGACTCTGGATTCTATAGGACCCTCTGCTAAAGTTAAGTTCTTGTGTTTAATTGAAAATTGCAGCCACGAGTAGTTTGCGGCAATCTTGCAACAAAAGGAATTATCTCTTGGAATGACCGCACTGCAGTAAACAGAAGGGATAAAAAAATGGGGAAAAAAAGGGGGAAAAAAAAGGAAAAAAAAATGGAAAAAGAAAAAAAAAAAATCCAGACGTGAAAGAGAGAGGCATTGTATTGTGGAGAGAGCATCAAGACAGGATTAATAGCTAGAGGAATTGCACATTGTGTGCTTTCAGCAACAATCTCCCAAAAGTAAGTTTTACTAATAAGTGGACCAGTAAGGAGAGGGTAGTGTAAAAAGAGAAAGACTGGGCTCTATAAATAACAGATTTTTATTCTGTAAAGATTGAGCTAAGTGCGGCTGCTTTGCTTTTTACACTGGATCATTTAAGGAAGCTGGTTATTTTATAGAATTGAGAAATGAGGGGAAGTGATACCTATGTACCACACAAGTTACATCTTCTGCCCACTTACATTCATACACCCACAACTTACTACCCAGATGTTGAGTCCATGCTTGGCTGTTGATAAATTATACTGCTTTAATGGTGAAATTCACGCTGCTGTGCTGGAACTGAGCCAGACAACCCACCAGAATGAGGGGGTAGTGAATGCAGAAGGGAGGGCAGGTTCCCTTTTCAATGTTCAGGCCTCTACTGCCCTGAGTTATGGCGTTGATACAGCCCCACACAATACTATGAGAACTTTGCAGTGACTGAAAAAGACACAGCATGGGAGAGTTAGGAGAAATGAAGGGTGTTCCTCTTCTCCTTTCTCCAGCCCTTGGAAAACATGAGCTGGGTGTTTTGCTTGTGGGATTCCCTGAACTGGCTCAATGAATGGTCAAGCAACATGAATGTGTCACTTGAAAGCTCAATTATAGGATTTTCCACCCACAAAATGGGGAGAATAACTCTTCCTTTTTTCCTAAATTCCTGGCTTTTCATATATGAAGATCCCCAGCACAGTATGGATACTGTCTTCAAGGCAATCCATTCAAAACTTCTGTGATATATTCTTATTAACATTCTTGTTGATAATTCAAGCGAACATAATAATTTGTATTTTCTTTTAAGCAGGCCACCTATATTTTCATTGCATGGCTCCACAGCAGTGGAAGCAGGTCAGGTATGGAAAACCCTGGCAACTCTGAAAAAGTAACAACATTAAATCACCATGCAGCAGCCTGTTCCCCTGCTACCAGGGCAACTCCTATTGGCCTTGCTTTTGATGAATAGTTCCTAGTTCATCAGATGCAAAAAGTAGTTTTGAATGGAAACCAATGAAACCTAACAATCTGGTATAATTAAGTCTATTAATACCTAATGCAGAATTATAGGAAACTGTAATTCAGTATAAGATACCCTACAGCACTTTTTGTCATGTTACATAATGTGTTTAAAAAAAAAGAGGATATCTGAATTTGAGTGCACTGTTGACAAAGAATAATAAAAATTCAATTTTCAATTCACAAATTTATTTATACTCACTTTTCAGTGACTTGCAAGTTGCACTGAATCAGAACTTTACAGCAGTTTTTGTAGCATGAATCCATTGGTTGCATCTGTAAGGAACAAAACTGTTTAGAAATCAAAACCAACAACAATAACAAACTTAACTGTTCAAATAAACTTAATTAAAAAGGACATTTTTTTGTGAGAGTTCTAAAATCATTCATTTAACTAAGAATGCCCAATTTCCTCCTTCAGTCTTTTCTGTTGGACTTTATTATTTGTATGCTTTTTAACTAAAATTGCGTTTTATATTTTTCCTTTCTTGTAGTAGGAAATAACTGAATTGTACATGGTATGAGACTTTCCGTATGTACACAAGCACAAAAGCTTTGCCTTTTAAATTTGATCAAAATGAAATCAGTGAAAGAAAACGCTTAGTTTGAGACATTTGCCATTACTATCCTACTTAGAGCATACACTTGTGAAGTTTTCATGTTCATAACTCAATGTCTTCTTCGCATCATACTTCTTATAGATGTGCAAGTTCATTTCAGCATTTATCGGCTCCTTTCTCCCCAGCAGTTGGACTGTTTTTCCGCCTGATGGTTACAATGAATTGAATATTTTGAACTCATCTATCAGATTTGGAAGTGATCCCTGAATTGATGAGAGTGTTTAACAGTTAATTGAACAATTCTGCTGTGAACGTCCATCGTTTCAAAGTGCAAAAATACTGTGCCACGAAACAAAGAGAAGAGCATCCCTGACACACACACACCACAAATATTTTCATCCTCTAGAGAGCAGCAAGCTTTTAAATAACTGGGGTATCACTCTGTTCTCAGTTTTGGATATTGTAAAGATCCATTACTCGAAAAACACTCTCCCTGGTCCTGAGGGCTCATTCTGTTGTAGGAAATTAATCCTGTATTTTTCAAATCCACTTTTGTTCACGCTCAGCCTACACAGAATGATTCCCCTGCACACATCATCCAGCTGGATGCTGCTATCCCTGTGGCCACGGGTATGTTCATTCATAATATCATCTCCAGGTATGTGTGATACTTACAAAGCTGGCTGACTTTCTTGTGGTGGTAAATGGCTTAGTATAGGCAGGTACACATCCAATACATGCTCTGCAACCACAGCTGGGCTTTCTAAAGGGGTTAAATATTTAGCAGGTTTTGTCTTCAGTGTGATTTGTGTATGTCACTCTCTTAGACGACTTTGAGAATTCACACCTACAGCAAAGAAAATACAGGATTCTGGATGTTTTCTCCTGTGAATCTCCTTGAAAGGCATGAAAAACATCATGAAAAATACGAAATTCTTACATTGTTCATTTATTGCATTTCACTCCATGTTTTATGCATTTCTAAAGTACAAAAAAAAAAGTATGAATTTTTGATTCTACCTATTCTTCCACAGCCTTTTTTTTTCTCCCCAACCTTCACCCTCAGCCAGACAAATTTACTCCCCGAGTTCTGGGTTATGCCAATTCACTTGCACTCCCTTGCTGGCAACCTGCTGGCAACTCCCTGGCAACTCTCTTGCAACTTCCCTTGCAACTCCCTTGCTGGCAACAAGCCTGTTCCACTGCTCTGTCACCCTCACTGTAAAGAAGTTTCTCCTCACATGGAGATGGAACTTCCTGTGTTTCAGCTTATGCCCATTACCCCTTGCCCTGTCACTGGTCATCACTGAGAAGAGCTCGACCCCTTCCTCCCTACATTGCCCCTTCATGTACTTATACATGTTAATCATATCCCTTCTCAGCCTTCTCTTCTCCAAGATAAACAGGCCCAACTTGCTGAGTCTCTCCTCATACGAGAGATGTTCCATTCCCTTAATCATCTTAGTTGCTCTCCGCTGGACCCTCTCTAGAAGCTTCACGTCCCTCTTATACTGGAGAACCCAGAACTGCACACAGTATTCCAGGTGCGGCCTCACCAGAGCTGAGTGGAGGGGCAGGAACCCCTCCTTTGACCTGCTGGGGAGGCTGATCCTGATGCAGGCCAGGATCCCATTGGCCTTCTTGGCCACGAGGGCACACTGCCGACTCGGTTAACTTGGTGTCAGCCAGGTCTCCCGCAGAAACACTGAAGGGCAGCTCCAGCCAGAATCGCACATGGAATCACACTCTCATGTGTCAACTTGTTTGGGATAACAAGAGGCTATATACACATATTGCTCCTCTGGTGAAGCCTCTGGCGACAGGCCTGTGACAACACACATTATCATTACAGCTACTTTCCCCCTCAGTTTTAAAACTAGAGCCTGCCCTAGAGAACCTGAAAATGAGACATGATGCTGCTCAGCACTGGTGACCATCCAGAAGCCAGAAGTGAGTAACACGCCAGCGGCAAGATACTGCATCATTGGGTTGGGACACAGATTATCACAATTAATTTCAAATTCAGTCTCAGCTGATAATGAAACAAAAAGAAAGGGCAACCTTTCTAACTACAATTCACAAACAGTAGAGGACCGAATTAAAATATTGTGCCACTTATGTTGTTGCCTGTATCGATGGTCACATATATGTATATACAATATACATATATGCATATACATATTTGTATATATACATATATGTATATACAATATGCATACATACAATACTGATATAAAGTTGACAAAATTAATTATATCTTTTTTTTTTTTGTTACAGAAATTATATAAGAAGTACTTTTTTTGCATTCTGCTACTTAAAATACCACTGAGTATTCAGGTCATATGACCGAACTTCTCTTTGTAACCACCAATTGCAGAGGTTTCTATAAAAAAATCTTAACATGATAAAAAGAGAAGGTTCTTGGGAACTGTCTTCAGTTAACAGCAACTGAAAGAGTTAGCTTCCCCAAGGAAAGGTTAACTCATGACATAAAAAATAACTTTTACCCAAATTAAAACATGATGTGTTATCCTGTATTGAAACTTGATGCAAATTGTAAACAAGAGATTAAAAACAAAATAGTAAAAAAAAATCAAAAAGAGCTAAAGTGCTGAGATTCTTATCACAGAATCATAGAATGTTCGAGATTGGAAGGGACTTCTGGAGATCATCTAGTCCAAACTTCCTGTTCCAGCAAACACACCTAGAGCATGTGGCACAGGGTGGCATCCAGGCAGGTTTTGACGACCTCCAGAGGAGGAGACTCCACAACCTCCCTGGACAGCCTCTTCCAGGGCTCTGTCACCCTCACAGTAAAGTTGTTCTTCCTCATTCTTATATCCAGCCTGAGTGAGGTTAGATGCTTTTTATATCAGTAACTGGTCCGGAGCAGCCTGTAGGAGGAAAAGAGGAAAATATTTGCTAAATTTGCATGAAAAATGCAAAAATGCAAAATTCCAGGACCTGGAGCCTCCCTGTCACTACTCTTCTTAATGCTAATGCATTAGGAGCTAATGTAAGATAATGATGGATAGTTACGATGCACTGGAGGTGGGAATAAAGGACTTCCACCCATATCCTGTAAATATTTCTCACTGGGCTGACCCCCAGTGTTTTATGAGCCTGTTAGAGGTACTGATTACATAACAGATTACTTCAAACACTCCTGGGATTCAGATCCTCTCACAAGACCGGAGGTTTGGAAGGGAGAAAGGGAAGAGTTTACCCAACGATGCACTACTCCATTGGGGAGGTTATCAAAAGTCTTGATGATATAAAGCCCGTAAGTCTCCTTACAAATTGTTCAATAAGTGCATCAAAAGATCCCCTGTATCTTTGTGTATACACAAATATTTACAGACCTTTGAAAGCCCACAGCCGTCGCTCCCAGTTTCTGTGACGCACATGGCAGTTACCGCGGGTGAGGAGCGAGCCAACGCGCTGCGGCAGCGAGGCTGGGGCGGCAGCTCAGCTGGATCTCCATAGCACAGGCCTGGAATGTGCTGCCCAACAAAGCCCAGCACGGAGGGCAGTCGAGTTTGATAACCACATTAAAGCACTACCAACATCTGTTCGAGCCAAAGACAACACTATCTCCAGGAATTAACCTTCTGAACCACTTAATCATTAACCTCGGCAGAGAGAAAGTTAGACAACAAGAGCCTATTTGTCAGCAGCCCCTCAGAGAGATGTGGTGAGCAATACTTTACGGGAAACAGCGTGAGAAGGGCTTGCCCAGCTTTATAAATTTTAAACACAGAATATATTTGTGTGGGAAACAGGAAGACAATGGATGTAAATAAACAGCTGATCCTACCTTGTAGCCCTCATTCATTGACTCTATTTAAAGTAGCTTGACTGCTTTGTCCTGCATTGTGTAATACATTTCCTCTAAACAATTAGACATGTTCAGTTCTTATTTAGAAATATTCCTGGTTTTGGAAAGCTATGGGATTTACAAAACTACAGGATGTTACAAATTCCAGCTTGAACCCATATCTCCCAAATTTGCTGTTGAATAGCAAACAATAAGTACTGCTTGCGAGAAGCGGTAGAGGCAGAGGAGCAAGGTGACTATGTTTTACAATTATTTGGCTAAATATACTGCTCAACGTGTGAGGTCATTCATTGAATTTTTCTGATCTGCTCTAACCTAACCAAGTGTCCTAACAGTGGTTATGAGATTTTGTTTCTTTGTTTAGAGGATTTTTTTTGGTAGCTTTTAAACATAATGTCCCAAATTCGTAGCAAAACTGTAGCTTTTGAGGGCTGACACGATTTCTCTAGATCTCATGTAATCATTTACTGAGGGAGTATAAAACATTGCCACATAAGAATGACACTCTTTAACACCTGCTTTGCAACAAACTCAGTGGTCACACAAGGTGTAGGACAAAGCATATGAGGCTCCATATGTCCCATAAGATACTGCCAGAGATAGATGGGGCAAACAGAAAAACCTCTTGGGAAGAGGCCTGCGTGAAGGGCTGCCAAAAGCAATCTGCTCAAGTCAAGAGTGGCATCAAGCTTGACTACCCAGGGAATGGGTCCCTTAGGGTCCCAGACCCATCAGTGCAGTGAATGGGAAGCAAACTGCAAAGGAGAAAACTTTGATGAAAATAAAATATACTGGCTAAAGGACAAACTGGCCCTTACTGTCTATCTGTGTGGCCTCTGTGCTTTACTACTTAAACTGCCCAAGACAAACACAATGCTCTGCTCGATGGAGAAAGGATGATCTAAAACCAAGGAGGACGCTCTGAGAAAGTTCCTCCGCTTTCTAGAGTTACACAGTGCCCTCTGTTGTACATTCACAGAGGTGCTACTCACTTGTTTTATCCATCAACTCCTACTGTGATTGAAAAATAACTCATTATACCACAATGGAATACCATACTGGAAGGAGACCTGCTGCAGGTTGATATGTTACTGCCTTGTGCCTGACTTGGCTCCTGTGAAAACCAGTGCCAAAGCTCCCTGCTGAACGGCAGAGAGCTTTGTTAGTAGCCCCACAGACATTGCCTAGTTATAAGTGAAGTTACAAACGAAGTGGATCTTCCAGCAGTGCTGCTTCATCAAAGGGGCAGGTCCTGCTCACTCTGTCTTTTCTCCGCTCCATCACACCCACCTCCCTAGTTGTAGTGGTTGTCAACTTCGTTGAGTCAATTCAACCCACCAACTCGTCATGAAATCACATGCTATATTTTTCCTAGAATTTTTTTTTTTTGGTATGTGAGTCAGGGCCAGCACAAGAAGATAATCACACATCCTGCTTCAGAATAAATCTTCCAGCAAAACACTAGGTTAGCTGAGCCCGCAATGCATAGCTAGACACTTAGCACACCTGCTTACAAACCAGGAATGTGACTTCAGCAAAAAAAGTAAATAAGACCTGATTTTGCAGTAAGTGGTACACTATTAGCATCCTTGGAAGAAAAGTCATAGGTTGAATGAGCACAGAAACTGAATGACCTCCTCTAAGACTCAAAATGAGGAAAGTGTGTGGACCACATCTGTTCTGGAAGCTTTACTAGCATGCATTTTAAGGTACCCGGGCCTATTTGGATGCCAGACTAAACTGTAGCTCACATTAGGCCTGAATTGTGTCCCCACAGTTTGCCTGACCTTTTTACATACTTTTAACATGATTAGCGGTGTGTTGGCAAAAAAGGCAAAATAAGTTATAATTTATTTTTAAAAATGATATGAGTTAAATAGTGTGGCCTGCTCAAGGACATTTAGAAATAAGTTTGGGAGATGCTCCTCTGGCCAAGGCAACTTAAGGAAATATCTCTCAGCCCATTAATTTCTCCAACAGGTTTATTCATCATAATCTATGCTTCTGCAAATCAATTTCTCAGAGCTTATCTCAGAGCTTATCATGGTAATTTAATCCTTACTGCTGACTGCTAGTGCACTTCTGAGACTGAGCTGCATAACTGATTTTTTTAAAGCAATGTCCACTGAGAAGACTGAACTATAGCAGCAAACAAGGCACTCTCAGTTGAGTAGCTGACCTCATTAACATGGATAATTAATTTGAGCTTTGCAGTCCTCTCTTTGCACACTAACAACAAACAAGCCACAGTAGCTGTACAACCCCCTTACCTGGGCACCTTTGCACAGACATCTGCTGCTCATAATTAAGATCTATTGCCGAAATTTACATATCCTCATTTGTATCACTCAGCTCTTGGAGACAAAGGACAGCATTTACTGCAAAGAACTGACTGCTCAAATTATGCTTCCTGCTATGGCTTGCCTGGGCAGCTGCTTATACTGAAGGCGTCTGACATGGAAAGAAGAGTGTTCTATTTAAGTAGTATATGTTTGGTTTGAATTTAAAGAAAAGCATGTGGTGATTTCTCCCTTAGAAATATAATAGTCTTTTCAAGTGTCAAAAGATGTCACAAACGTCACTGCAGCCTTTGTTAATGGAGAGGATTGCAGAGAACTTAGCAGTGGACTACCAAATCTCATCTTCTCTCCCTGAACTGGCTGTTGAGGTGTGCATTGGATTCAGAAAGAGCAGACATCCCACAAACCACACACGGAGGACTTGGCTCCAAGCCCTCCCAGTATGGCCAGGATGGTGTAGGAAACTGCTACCATGCAAGTTAGACGGTAGTCTCTGGAAGCATGGCTGGGAATTTCAGACACTCCTATGCAAAGGACAGAGTTACAGCTCCAGCAGCGCTTCAGAGGGGAGCAACTCCCCACATTGGTGTCCTTACTGCAGGGGGAACATCAACCCACACCTGTGCTCCAGCTATTTGGGGGATTCCATTATCCCAAATGAATCTCCTGGTAATAGCTCAAATTGTTCCTGACTACAGCTTATTAGGTTGATGCAATGCCCCTGAGAAAGATTCCTCTTTCATTTTAAGCCTTTAGAGTCCTCATTGCTCTGTCCCTGGAAAATCTGATATTAATTTCAACTTCACCATCTGCCCTGTGTTTTATTTACGTTTTTAATGTGAATTTTTCTGAAAAATGATGGCTTTGCTTTTTTAAAAGACAGTCTCCAAGATTCTCTTTATTCTTCTCAGAAAAATAAGTGAGGTGGCATTTGAGCCAGAGGACTTTTGAGGACTCTGACAGGGTGGCTCTGAAATTCTGTCCATTTCCCTTTACTTTCACTTTTCTTCATCAAAAATTCAGCTACACTGAAGGTATTTTGCTCTGCTTCTTGAACTCTGAAATGTACAGTGCCATTATGAGAGCTAAGATGAGAAGCTGGATCTAACCTGTGGCCACTTCAACAGTTACTCTGCTGAAAGATGGAAAACTTGAAAGAAAAAAATGAGTTCAGGCCATCATAAGAAGAAAATTCCAAACGAACTCTTGAGTTTTCTTCTTTATGGAAATGTAAAATATTGAACTTATGGAAAACTATGATTACTTATGAAAATAATAAAGCCTTGGATGTTTGATTGCTCACATATATGAAAAAAAAAGCAAAAAGGAAACTAATTTCTAGTGGAATTAACAGCTACAAAACTTGAGACATTTCAGAGCTAGAAATAAAAATGGTATTTTATTCCATACCTGCAACAAAACTTTGGAACATATCCATATGAATTCCGGTTCATTAACCTGTGGCAAGTGTAAAAGACAAAGGAAAACATAGCACTGGGAGTCATTAATTGAATTAATTAACCCAGTGACGTTGTCGTAAAAAGAATTTATCTGCCAACCAGCAGCAGCAGATCTCCAATCCTTTCACCATGGCTTCTTCCACAGATTAACAGTCACACAAGTCCAGGGCAGCTGGCTATTAACACTGCAAATTATCAGAAATTAATTAGCCAAATGCTGTGCACCCATGTGAATATATATTTATATATATATATATATTTTAAATAAAGACTATGGAGCCAATAGTTAATCAGATAACATATCAAGAAAAAACATAAATGTTTAAACAAATAGGTTGCAGCATGTCTTTCTATTGGGAGTAAATCAAAAGGGGAAAAAAAAAACTTAGAGTAAACCACAGTAACTAAAGCCAAACACTTGTAAATAGGAATTAAACCACTCTGAAAACAGGGATATAGACAAGTTGATTCAGGTAGGTCCACTATTCTTGGAAAATAAAAATTAATTTGCATACTTTTCAGAGTAATTAAGGTCACTGCTTTGATCTGTTTGGCTAGGATTGAACACTCAGTAGTAGCTCAATAAGAGAGCTTTTTTATTTCATCCAGATAGTAACCATTATATTACACACGAAAAACAGAATATTAAGGAAGCATTTTGGAAAACTCCTTTAGATACTACAGTGCTTCTTAGAGAGTACTCACGGACTTGTCTAAAACAAGGTCTTATCTCCATGATTTAAACAAAAGTGAAACATAATCATTCTTAGTAAGGAAGTAACCTGTTCAAAATCTTTCATTTCTGCCTGACAGTGCCTCATTTGTATGTTTTCTTCCCAAATAGGTTTTTTAGAACTCCACAGAGAAACATACAAAACTAGTATTTCTACAAACACCTGGGAAAAGCAATGCAATCCGATTTAACAATCCACAAGAACTCACGTATTTCTGAAAGACCTGGGGGATATAACTGTAGAGCTATGAGAAGATGATCACAGGTTTGAAATAATATCTTTTAAGTGATCCCAAGCAAAACATGACTGGCCAGGTTATCATTACAGGTTAATGTGATATTCTTCCTGCTGGGAGCTGTAGGCTCCTAATCTCAGGTTTCCAGTCCCTGGGGGAAGAGGAGGCCGATGAGGGTCTTTCGAAGGACACGGTGGCCCCGCAGGAGGGATGAACCAATGCAGTAGGGCAGCACTAGGTGCACGGGGTGACACACTCCCCTCTCATGGGGAAAGCCAAGTATCATGAAACTAGGAGCACTGGCCCCATCTTCCGGCTTCCTTGGTGCAGGTAGAACATGGCACAGACTCAAAACACTCACATTCACTTGGCTCAAAATAGGAACTGTTTTGTGGGAAACTAGAGCTTTACATTTTTTTCACTCTATTTGGGAGCAAACTCCACATTACAAATTTCCTCTAAAGCAGAAATATCTGTGTCAGTGCCTATCTGAAAAATGGACACGTTGGAAGCCAGCCATCTGCAAATCCAGCAGCCATTTTCTAACTGCCTGGCTCTCCATCAAGTTATTTGCACACTGGCTACCTGGCTAGGACATGTGCAGGCAGCTGCAAAGTCTGGAAAACAGAAAGGCTCCAGAAACCTCAAGCATCTTTCTACCATCCAGATCTTCCTACCAACAGATCAACATGTGCCAGGGCTAGTAAAGCAGCTATAAGTATCAGCATCACCCCAGTCAGGCAGGCAAGGAACTTACAAAGATGTAAGGGATACAGGAGAATAGTAGTATCCATGTCAGAGAAAGTAACTGCAGGCTAAGATTTCCCCGCTGGAGTAATGTTAAGAGGGAATGCAACCAGATACATGGAGAAAAGAAAAAGATGTGCATTTTCAGTTCTTCAGAGAACTATGTGATATAGTATCTCTTTTTAATTTTTTCCCCATCTACTGCATTTATATCTTGTTAGGTCCAGTATTAAGAGAGTCAGTTACTTTCTGCTATGTTCCCCTACTCCTGCTAGTGCATGCACTGTTACTGGTTAGCACAGGAGCTGTTTTAAACAGCTGCTGCTCTTGCTAGGCTTGACAGGAGGCTTACTGGAGCCACACTGCAGAAGCAAGAGAAAAGTCAGCTTCTAGAAAGCCGATTTCCCAACTCAGCTCAGTTTCTTGCTTCTTAAGAAGTCGTTTTTATTACAGTATGAATCTTACCGATGCATGGCTCAAATCGTGAACTCCGTCCTCTGCAATTAGCTCCCTAAATCTGTATTTATGGAACAAAACCCAAGTAAACTATATTTTCAAATGCTAATTCCTCCATGCTTGGCTGTAAGAAACTGAACTTTCAACCATATACTTACAATTCATATATTTGTAAAATCAAACTGCAAGATGCTGCTCAACTCTACTAAGAGTCAATGAATGTTAGGAAAAGGGGCTACAGGGAATTAGATGGCTGAATACAGATCCTAAAACCTGATCATTTGCTTATGGGATAATTCTTAGGACTAGAGCATTTCTAGTGTAAGACACTGCAATTTTTTCTTATTGACTATCATAAGCGCTAAAAAGTTACGAATCAAGCTGCTCAAGCTCTTCAAATAATTCATTGTTATTATTACTGTAACTACTATTATTGTTATCTTCTGGCTGTTGAATTCTTATGGAACCCTTTGAAGCATTTATCTCACTGTTATGATGTAAAATTTATATAATTCCTTGGAAGCTATATAATTCCTGGGAAGCCAGTTTTAAAGAAAATATAGCAATTAATATTATTATTATTATTATTATTATTATTAAAAGAGAAAGCATCATTGCAAAGAAAGGCAGTAGCTGCATTCTTAGCTTCAACTTGTTGGTATTTCCAACAACCTGGATATTTATGCAGCAGTTCTGGAGAACTGAACAAGACCATTTGGGTAAGGATGTGTACAAGTGTTTACAGTGTTTGTTATGCAACAGTCTGTGTATATAAATGTACAGGCAAAGCAGTAGGTGGAGAGGGCTGCACTTCATCCTGAGAATGAATTTAGAAGAAGTTCTTGAAAAATTTTGTTTATAATACCTTGAGCATGGTACTGAAGTGGACTAAAAATATAATAAGCCTTATATAAGACAAGCCTTTTTCCTTAGGGTATAGCAATCCTGTAAATTTATAATTTTAGTACTCCAGTGTCACAAGTGTTTTCTGTGAGTTCTTGCAAGTAGAGGTGTTCTTAAACATATGCATAATGTCATATAAAATTACATAGGTGTCTAGTTTCTGGGTCTTGTATCTGTACATGTATGGGTGTTGCTACGCCAGAAAAGCATTACAAGTCTTGTGCCTCTTCATCATGTCCACACCAAAACAATATTCCCAAAGGCTTTCAGCATGAAAGACTTTCAGGAACACTTTTGCTGCAAGTTCTACTACGTCAGGATGACAATAGCTTGTTTATTTCTAGATCAGAAAACCTTTTCATGTGTTTTTCCCTCCCCCTATCCATTATAAAACATATGCTTCCTCAGTGCAATTTAAAACAAAACATGGGAAAAGACAGCAAAAGACAGAAAAATACGGTATTTTGGGTTTTTTTTGCACTTTCCTGGGTGACTTGTCATGTCAAATAGTGTCAGTCACATCTGATTAGGTGTCTTTATGACTCCAAGACATAAAGCTACATGACTGATGCACCTCGATGCATTGCACTGCAAGATGACTCACCCTCTGGGAAACTTAAAACAAAGCACTTTTCAAAAAGCTTAACCCTTAATGCTCGGAGTCAAATTGCACTAGCATGCTCTCATTATGGTGATATGATAGAGGGTGACCGTTGACTTGAAGGTGTATGAAGGAAGTGGGGCTTTTCAGAAAGTGAACTGATTGTGTGAAAGGTCAGAGGAATAAGCTGGCGAGTTTTTGACTTCGTATTAATGTACAAGACAGAGGCTCAATAATCCTTACGATAGCTCTTTTCAGCTAAATATTTAATTTTTGATAAATCCAGTACATTGTGCTCAAGATTCATGTGGAATAAACAGGACAGATCATCTCTTGGTTTGTTACTCAACCCTTTAGTTTGCAAAAGGATACATACTCGCTCATTCAGCTCATCTCTAAGGCAAACAAGCTTTTACAATAGTTTTACACACCTACAAATAATGAGCTACAATAATGAAAACAATAGTAGAGAGTTCACAGATTGAACAATTTACAAGTGATCATGGTTTTACAGTAGCAGGTTTTCCTGCCTAAATATGAGATGTTTAAGTAGCATATTAATTGAATGGTAAAGATGGGGGGGAGAGGGGAAATCACATTACGTTGCCACGTACATTGCCAATTATTTCTCCCTCTTATTTAAACTAGGGGATAAGATAGGGATCTAGGACATATTTTCTTTCATAAGTAACATTTTTCCTGAGATTTTGGAAGTAATTTGCTACTTGTTTTAAACAGGGAGACACACAGAAAGCAATATGTGATTATTGTTCATAACAAATTTGTACCCTTTTAACAAAAACTAACTTGGATATGTACTAGATATAATCTTACAGCACCGGAATAATTGTGCTGCATCAAAGTAATATGGGTGTTTTACCTGTAGGCAGTAACATATTTCGCAGAAGCTATTATCATATCACACAATAATATTATGTTCTTGCCATACATGATGATAAGAGCTCAAAAAACAGACTGTTTATCTGTACAATTCTCATTTTAGCCAGTTTGCTATCTATTTAAAAATAAACAGAAGAAAAAGGAACAGACTTTAATGATATTCTTTGGAGAATTTCCTTACCTGTATACTGAAATACTAAGCCGTGTGGTGTCCAACCAACCAAGTCAGGAATATTGCAGCAGCAACAAATCTATCTCCCACACAGCTCTTTCTGTGGACTCTGGGAGGTTGAAGTCCTTGCCAAGAGCCAACTCCTCAGGAGAGGCAAGCAACACAGAGGACAGTAACAGGGAAACTAGCAGCCATCATCATCATCATCCTCTACACCATATGCTGCTGGTCTGACTCAAAGTGGGGAGCTTGTGTGCCAATGGTTGATACAAGCTTTCTGGGAGACATCCTGATTAATAAATGATATCAATAAAGGCTGAAATTATATACACTGAGTGGATTAAATGCTAATTAAATAACGGGTTTTTCAAATGTAATTATAAAAGTGAATCACTCTCTAACAGCTGTGTTTGTGTGATCCCTAATTGTCTGTTCTGTGTTACTTAGGGAAACAAAGTAAACGCAAAACATTGCTAATAAGGAGTGAAGACCAGAGGAATGTTAACTGAAGAAAGGTTAGGGCAATAATGCAAAGTAACCTGGTCCGTTTAGCAGATTATGTGCAGCAAGCAAATGTGCATTTTAATGGAACAAAATATAAAAATCACTTCTCTGAAAACGAAGAATGCAAGATACTGACAGTCTGAGGAGTCTATCCTGGGGAGCACTAACCTTGCAAACAGTCTGGATGAAAATGCCTTTGCTATACAAATTGGTAACCAAGGGGCCAGTGTAATTTCTGGACATTTAAAACAGCAGAATCTCAAGGAGGAGCATTTCATCTGGTACTACTGCTCCTGAACCTGTAACTAGGTCTGGTGTTTACATTTCAGGAATGATAGTGGAAAATCCAGGAGTCCAGAAAGGGGAAAAACGTGCTGTAGAATGAAAGACTCCCAGAGTACAAACCATTTAACTTCTTTCAAAAAACATTGGCTTGATTTTAGTCCCTACACAAGGACTAAGGGAAGAGAAATTTGACAATTATATTTCAGGGAAAACAAGATGCTGATCACTGGATTTTGAAACTTCATACGTTCACACTCACTGTAAGGTTCAGATTTCACTCCAAAGCCAGGCAGCTAGAATAAGAAGCTAAATATGGACATTTTGTCATTTTTACTGTGCATGAATGACCATAATTTTTTACTGTGCATGGGTGACTGTGCATGTGTGCACTCTTCACTGTGCATGAGTGACCATAAAGATATTCCAGAACAAGCACAAGTACTGACCTTGCAGCAGGAATTCATAGAGACCTTCCACCTATGTTACTCTGGAAGTTAAGCTAGATAATCATCATCATCCTCACAATTATCCTTCAGAGCCATGGCACCTGCTGAAGAGTAGACCCTAAATATAGAATAAAAAACCCAATTTCATTCAAGATTGCTAGCCACTAGTAACCATTCTGAGTTAGAGCACTCTAACCTTTAGAGTGCATGGTATTGACCAGGTTGTCCCTTACTGCCACAAGTTGACTGAAAAATCCAAAGGGAAAGGCTAGAAGAACATTTTCATCCCTCTGTGAGCTGCACAAAAGGCTCAAGAACAATTGTTCCCAGTGGGAAGGGGGAAACTGGAACAAGAGAATCTTCTGAACCTTGATTAGCTGCACTCAGCCAGGCCAGGAGTAAATACTCATGGACTACTGCCCATCACTGCTAGTCAGGGTTGCTGTGTGTACTGGAGTAGAAGAGACTAGAAAGCATGAGACACTTCTCTGCAGATAAGGGAGGTTTTATAAATCTTTTTTCCAAATAAAGGTGCATTCAACTATTACAATTCAATCCAAAATTTTTCAACTGCAGAATAATTCGGCTCTGCTAGGAGGACAGAATAGAAACACAGCCACTACTTGCTTTTAACGGGATTTATTCTGGCATTCTAAGATGCTAGGTAACTAGGACCATGCAGCCCAGCTATATTAGAAAAGCTTCCTACAGTCTCATGATATTTGAGAGAAGACATTCATTGACTCCACTGGTAATTAATCCACTCTCTAACTCTCCTATTTTTATGCCTTAAACTAGAAATAGCCAGGCTGCAATTCTATAAGCAGGCAGACTCCTATGCAGTTGTAACCTGAGTGCAAAAAGACACTGCATGATAAATTCCCACCTGCATCAAACACTGTTATCTTTTTTTCCATTTCTTGTGCCCTCTTCCACTCACCTGGAACTGAACACTTCCCCTTTGTTTTATCTTATCTTGAAAACAAGGAAATACCATGAGGTACATGTCAATATGACCTCTGTGAACTAGGAAAATGCTGTCTAATGTAATGCCTTGTGGCTCCATTAAACCAATTAAAGATGCATCTTGAATTCTACCAGTGTCAGGAAAAGAAAATGTGCTTTAGGCTTTAAGTTTAAACAAGCAAAGAGACTAGAGATAGAGCCTTTTTTCTCTGCTTGGAGATTCCTCATGAGATGAGCTTACATAGCAGTTTCCTGAAAATCAGCTTTAAACTCTGCTTTTTCATCTGTTGAATATTTTTATTTTGTTTAAATTTAATGAATTAAAGTGAAAATATTAGTATTTTAGACAAACTAGGGTTTAACTAGGGATATTGGCAATAATCTCAAAAAAATGGCCAGGTACAGATTGATACAAGAATAAGCAAAATAATTACATTTATGTGATATACTTTGGTTGATCAGAGTACAACTTCCCTGCTTCCTGGAAGATTACGGGTTTTAGCTTTGCCATTAGCTCTTATATTTCCATATTAAAAATGACACTTTCTGACTAGAAACAGTTAAAATGCATTAAATTTTAAATATTTTTCTAGGTCAAAGCAGGTCTCTATGGATTGAATTATGACTGGGAAACTCACAATGACCATCCTGCAGTGGGTAGCAGAGAAAACAAGTGTGGGGCAGCAAAAGCAGGACTTGGGCAATCCTTGGCCTGTCCATGAAAAATTAAGAAGGAACCATTTTGAGCATCCTGCTCTTCTCCAAATGGTACTTACTACGGAGTGAAATCAGCGTAACAGGAATGAAGTCTGAAAAGAAAGATGATCAAGCCCCAGGAGCATTAAACATCCAGGTGAAATCAATGGGTGGTTGGCATCTCTGATGTGGATTCATATCAGCCAGAAAGTGCCCAAGTTTCCTAATGGTGGGAAAGTAAAAAATGCATTTAATAACATTAAACCAAAGACAAGCAAAAATTCAAAACTTCTCAAGATCTTTCAGAGGATGAAGGAAGAAAATGTTCCTGCACGAGTCTTGCTCTACTCAAGTTCAGATTGGGTGTCCATTTGTGTTGATTTGAAGATAGGCAGTGTGAAATATTTGCAAACTCTGTTAATATGCTTTGTTTTCCTACTTTATAGGAAAAAAAACAATGCAAAATCTTTTCCGCAGCTACTGCAATAGTATAAACAATTTTGGTTTGAAAGAAATAGGTAGATTGATGTGATCTTTACTATGCGTACCAATGTAGATGTCTTATACAGCAAACCAGTTTGTTCCCCTTCCAACAGCTATAACATGTTTACAGTTATGACTTAGTCTTTGCCTCTGACAGTGAGTAAAACAGCATATTTTTATGCTTTTTAGCAAAGCAGCATAATTTCTGTGTGCAAGCAGTGTATTTTATAGAAAGTTTCCATTGATTAACTTCAATTGAACTTACCTTTGATTTCAGACTGACTCATACAAGAAAAACACCAGCAGTCTGACTAATTTAGCAATGCATAATGTAACAAACAGAGGTATTTACAATTCTATATTTCCACTCCACCGATGAGTTCAGGAAGCTGCTTTCCTGTTGGTCTGACCGCAGGGAGGAACCGTAGTCACTTCTCAGCTACATTACCCTGGATGAAAAGAACTTTTGATGAACGCTTTACTGAGGTCCGAGGGCCTGCCCTCAGGTGGGACAGTGAGAAGCTTCCACAGATACCCCACAGAAGCACAGAACTGCTCCATTAGATGGGACTACATCAGAATGAGAGTTCAGCAGCTTCTGTCAGCCCAGGGAAGAGTGACGCTTTCAACAGAGGTGCAGCACAAGCAAGTTCCTCAGCTCACCTCTGCGACTGACCATCTGCTGAGAGGGGAAGGCAGTTTTGCTACAGTCAATGTAACTGCTAATCTGGGAATGAAGTTATTTCCCCAAAAAGATGGTGGAGTGGATTTCACCTATTTTTAAGTCAGCTCAACAGCCACAGTCAGGATTTTGGCCCCCTCTCTCCAGCACTGCTCTATCAGAATGAGGGGCGGGAGTCCTACACTAACCAACTAGTTGCTAACTCAAGATTCTTCACTAGCTTTGGTAAAGCTTTCGTAATGCAGCTAAGCTCAGCTCCCTCTCAGCGTTTCTCAGCCTGCTGACTACTGCTCTTTTCAGCTGTGCAGGTTGACAAGGATGGAGGCAAAAAGAGGTGAAACAGTAAGAAAATGCAGTGTACCAACATCAGAAAACAAAAACTCTGATTGCAGATGACTGCTTTTCGGTATTGCACCTGACACTAACTCAGACATCTTATCTGAACAATAACAAGTCAATAAATCACTATATGGCAGTTGGAAGCCAACCATTTAACTAACTAGCCCACTGAGCCTTATCTCTTAAGAGATAAATGGGAACCTGGTTAACGAGATCACTAGCTTTAAAGACAGGTAGCAGGCAAAGGAGGAGCAAAATGGATCTCATGATTTCTGTTTCCTGGGATTAACGTAACAGCAAGGACATTGAAGCAAGAGATAAACTCTAAACTTTTTACTAAAAAAGATTATTTGACTGAGATTCTAACCCAAGTACTCCATTTCTTACACTTCTACCACCACTTTCAAAGATTATCCGCTCTGCACTAAAAGCATACAAAAAATTGGCAAGAAAGACTACAGTCCATACGAAACACGCGGAAGAACGAGTTTTCTGTGTTATAGGATCTTCTGGACTACCTCACTTTTTGAAGTTCAAAATTTATTATTTTCCCCTCCAGAGATAGCTCTGAGAAATCCTATTTCTATCTACTAAAACACAGAACACCTTTCTTAAAACTATATGCTGCCAAAGATTATTGATCTAGGAAAGTATCTAAATGTTTCCACAACATTAGTGGAAACAAAGCAAGATTAGGACTCTCATGTACTATGACTTCTCACATATTACAAAAGTCTTTTGAAATGGGAGACTATGTATCAGCAAATATTTTAACAGAAAATTTTAGAGGAACATCAAGTGCATTTAGCTGTTCTGTAGAAGGAGTATTTTAAACAACATCTACTCCAAATCGAAATGCATGTATTACTTCCTGCTTCACCCTCACATGACACAGGCACAAAAGGAAACGTGCTGAGAAAATTACTTTAATATTGGTATTCTGCTTATAATATCCCTGTTACTAAGGCAGGACTCAGGCCACAGGAACATATTACTGGGGTTGCAAGGTAAAGGCAGACTGGTGTTTAATTTTGTGTTATGCCTTGTAAACTGGAGGATTGTGAACTCATTGAGGAAGGCTGAGGAAAGGAGACAGTGTGGAAGTAGGACACCTCGAACATCGACTTGTTTGTACTGATCAGTAAGGAGAGAGGAGCAAAGGTTTGACCAGCACAGGCAGAAATATGTAGCTCCCTCCCATCTGTTGCCTGAGAGCCTGTAATTCATCTCTCTTGTTCTTCCTAAATACAGATGCTATTCTATTAATTCAGTCAAAAACATTTTCATTTGCAGGACTTGGGAGCCAGCGGTGTAAAACTTATGATGTCCTGCCTAAACCAAGTCAACCTGTAGGACCATCCCCCATTATCAGAGCTGCAGAAGCTGCAGCCAGAGCAGGGATTTGGTTGTGTGTTCTTGCAGTTACAGCACCTGGTTTCTAGCACAGCTCTGCATTTTGTGCTCAGCTGAGTAACAGGGGTAGAGGAGGTCACTGACTTGCCTGAGACTTCATGGAAGGAGAATGGTTTGCAATGAACCTCTTGTGGAAGATGACTCTCATTCTGAATAGCTCTGATAGGAAAGAATGTGTTAACACCTGTGTCCCAAGTGACTGCTGCAGACACATCAGGGATGATATGGATTAGTGGAGTGTGTTCAGTACCTGTGTTTCGGACAGCCTGAGTAGTTGTGAAGCTGGGATGTCTTCAGTGTTTGGTAGGAATGGAATCAGACGGAAAGAAAAAGAGAAAAAGGCAACTCCTTGGACTGAAATTATGAAAAGGACTTTGAGATAGCATTAAATCTATGCCCTGCCACAGCCTTTTATGAGCATTTAATGGACTCTCCTTACAGTGTAGTAACTGTTTAATGCTCTTGGTTAACACTCTCCTCATCGCAGTCTGGCTCCGGATCTGCTTGCCACCTCCAGTACACTGACTCCAGAGGGCTTTTGCAAAGGCAGAGAGAAACATGAGGTTCAGGACTGCACCGCTGCACTGCGAGCTTGCGTATTGGCTTCCCCACATCCTAAAACACCTATAGTGCACTTGAAGGTGACAAGAAATGGCCGTTTCTCTTTGCAAGATGTGAATCAACAGAGGTGATGAGACAGCATAGTTCCACAGCTCAATAAGACTTTATTTTAAACTGTTCAGCAATTTCTCAACTCATTCCAGAGTTCCCAGACATATTAGGAATGTTCATATCTGCCTCTCTTAATATAAGAAATGCTCTTATCCTTGTGAAATAAGCATCATACTCTGGGGTTTTTCAGATTTTCATCTTAACATACAGAACTCAATAATGTCATTGGATGAGGTACTCCTATTCCCACTGGATTATATAAAATAAGAATAATATTAAGACAACCATTTTGAATTACAGACTGCAATGGTCACAATTCTCTCTTTATCCTTTTCTGCTTCTGACCTATAGTTCCTCACACATCCTACCAGATAGCATGTGATGTTCAACATTACATACATTGAACATTTTTTAACTTTTGTCAACATTTAACTCAATCCAACTCTTACTATTCTATGAGAGTCTACATAAGGGAAGAAAAAGCCAATCTGTCAAGTATATTGCTATTTAAATTTCAGTTTATATCAAATTCTGTCAATATTGAATTTTTATAACACTGTCCTTACTGAATGAGGATTAAAACAGACCACTGTTGCCTTTGTGTCCAGTAAAGTTTGGGGACAAGTGTGTTATACTGTTTGATGACTCTCATCTTCTCAGTAAGTGTTTGATATCTACTGATGACAGGTATTTTTAGTAATCACAGCCTTGTAAATACACATATGTTAAACATTTAGAACATATCAGAAACACTTTTCAGAAAAAGTACTCTCAGCCAGAAAGTGTTTCTTTGTATGCAGTATGCTATCTGTAATGCCATCATTTCTTTGGTTAGCCCTCACAGGAACAGTCCTTCCTCCACAATAAGTCATCTCATTCTCCGACTAATTACACTGTCATCAGAAGAACTCTCTTGTGGAGTGGTAGTTGCTTTGAACTTAAGGGGAAATCAGACAACTTGGGACACCTTGCTTCAAAGATTATCCCATTGATCACTGTCTCAGCCAGGTGACAGCATTTGTCTACAGAATGAGGGTAAGTACACTGCCAGCCATACTCGTCATGAATTCTAATGATTCTAGATTCTTTGCATACCCTTAAAAGCATTCAACACAACTCTATCAATATTCTCTTGGCTTCACTGAAATTTATTTCACCAAGGGAAGAAGATACGTAAAACAGTATCCTTCTGGGCAAGATTTAATCTTGTCCTGTTATCACTTGCTCCCTGTATGATTAATCCAACTGAATCTGTTCAGTATATTTCAGTGTTTAACTGAAGAGAATCATATACCTTTCCTGGATTTCACAGCAGTTTGAGAGGATCCCTTCTGGCTCTTCCTTGGCAAAGCTCCTACTGAAGTCACTGGGAAAGGAGAGCCAGATAGGTGGCTTTGAGCTTTCTGTCATGCCCTGGAAGGCCCTTGAAGCAAATACAATGCGGAGTTCCAGTAAGTGATAAACTTCCTCTTGGCTGATGTCATCTAGCCTTTTCCTTCTTGTTGCTTAATCAGGATTCTCTAACCACAGTTCTAACATTTTCACAGATGCGGTTACTTGTAAGGCAGTTATTAGCAATGACCAGCTTAAACCAGAGCGCGGAGAATGGTATGTGACTGTCAGGAAATCTCAGGAACAAACACATTGCCTTTCCAGAAGCCACTGCTTTTATGGGGGAAACCTGCAAATACCTAACAGGGCACTTACTGAGTGAGCTTACATTTTATCAAGTTTGGAGAACAAAATCTGCCTTGATTTACACACATTATTCTGAAATAATCAACGGAGACAACAGTTGTCTAAATCTAGACTCTTAACTTGAAATATAAATAAATGAACCAGCTTTTAAAAACACTAAATTCTCATTTCAAGCAATAGGAGGAGCCTGGCTTCTATAAACATTAGAAAATCTGAACACTTATTCTACTTCCCAGCAACAGATTTAGAAACCTGCTTTAAGTGATTGCTTTGTAATACCTTGCCATAAACTCCACTGATTACAGACTTGAACCATATTTAAGCTAGAAGAGAATCACACTGTCCCCGACTTGAAAGAAGTTGCAGTAAAATCTTCCTATTTTATTCCAGTTCTTGTATTGCTCTTATCACAATATTGGACTGGGAAGGGATGAGCAGCTCCATTTCCTACATCTATTCAAATGGAAAATACTGAATTAACCTGAAAACGTCTCAGGCAAACTAATGCCTTCATTTTGTCTTACCTTTGGAGGAGTCATGTGCTTTCAAGTACTGTTGGCTCTACTCAATGACTCAGTGACAAGAGATACAGACCTACAGACTATACGCAAAGCTGCATTGATTACACCTGCTAGCAGGTGCTGAGGCAGCTGGTCTTTCACTAGCATAACCATGAAAGCAGGTCTTGAAGCCAGCAAAAATTTAGGATGTTTTCATGCTTGGAAGCTTCATCTAGGCCATTCAGATAAGGACCACAAATCAACCCATTAGATTTATGGGGAAGCTGGACCTGCAGTTAGATGTACATGGATAAAAATACTGTGATGAGACACTGTTTCACATAGAACTTCTCCACTTGTTGTGATTCACCTTGTGAAAACAGTCTTGTATGGATGCAGAACAGAGAAGTCCTGACTCACAGGGATCACAGGATTTCTGAGAGCTAAAATAATAGTCATAAATGCTAATCCTACCCTCACAAAAGCATCCTAATAACTTGATCTATAGTAAGACACAGACCTAGCAATCACAATACCTGGAAATGTGCCCAGCTCTGCTTTAGATCAATTCACTATTTAAAATAATTATACTTCAAGTAATTATCTTTGCTCTTCATCTCAAGAAATTTGTTTTACTTTTTTATTTCTGCCACTTCCTGAAATGAGCAAGAAACCTCATTGTCCGAGGAGTTAAAACAAAGCAAAAACACACTCTAACATAAATCCTACTTCTGTTTGAAATGGTCAGCGTTGGGGATCTCCGAAGTATCATGCAAGTGTACTTCGGCCCAGAGGGAGAGTGCATAGCTTAAAAAGTATTTTTACCTTAAAAAAAAATAGGAATCCATGGAAAATATTCTCATTAAAGTTTGCAAATCCCATTTGCTTGCATTTGCATTTTATTTGCAATGCGTCACTAGAGGATTAGGAGGACAGCCAGGCAACTGAGAGAGGAAAAGTGAAGTTTACACGGCCTCTGTTTTAGATCTGCAAGCTGCTCTGCGCCAAGTCTCCGAGCACTCGGAGCAGCCCGAAAGCGCTGCAATTTTGCAAATAAGCCATGGTCCAGATATGTTTTAAGGAGGACTATTTCTCCTTAGCTCTGTAGGGAAAATCAATATCTTGTTTTCAGATGTGTAAATGTAGTTGTCTCTCTAAAGTGCCCCGGTCAGTTTACCACACGTTCAGCAGCTGCTTCTTTCCAGGCTATCCCACGATTCCCAGCCTATGAGGACTGACAGGGTAATGATAAACTAACGTGCCCCCACCGTTCCGCACGCTGCCCATTGTTCCAGCAGCTGAGACCCTCTGCTTCTATTTGCTTTCTCCCACATACATTATTCAACAGCCCAGGAAAAGGCCAGGAACCTCTTTCATTCAAGAATTCTTTATTAAAATAATCAATTTTGAACTGAAGCGGGGAGAGGAGGCTTGCTACAGGCAAGGCCTATTAATAAGCCACCAGTCTCTGCCATTTGCATTGGAATCATGCTATCCTGAGGTAAGATATTATTATATTTCTTTTCCATAAACAGCAGAGAAGCCTTTTAAGAGTATCCCTCCTTTTCTCTTCAAGGGAACATTCATTAAAGCAACGCCTTCTTGAGGCTGCATTTTGCCACTAGTTCTGCTACAAGCACCTGCGCAGTAAGAGCTGTCCAAGCTGCAGCTTAGTTTACAAAGTCTTGGAAGGGAGATTCCTTGGAAGGAAGATTTATGGTTTCACAACAGAGAATTTGGATGTTGAAAATAACTTTTTTTTTTTTTTTTTTTTTTTTTTTGGTGAATGTTGGAACAAATAGTTAAAAATCCAAATTTATTCTTCTCTCCAGGTGTTTTGCTGGCATTACACCATAAGGGACATGCCAAAAAGGTGCCCAGCACTGCTAAGTCCCAAACTGCAGGCCATCCAAGCAAAGTGTTTCTCCTCATAGCTGTGCCAGAAAAGGCAAACCAGAAACACGGCAGGACAAGCCATTCTACTGGCACATCATGATTTTCTTTAGCACATTTAGGAAAAACAACACCACTACTTTCAAAAAGAGAGAAAAGTCACCTCTATGGGCAAAAAGTACCAATTTCATGGAGAAAATAAATGAAAACAAACAACCTACCTGCTAAGCCTATTTTACCAGCAGCACCCGCAGCCCTGGCAGCAGGAGCATGGTGAGCGCCCAAGCAAAGCTGGCTGTGGATGAGTTCTGCTCATTATCATCAAAGGGAACAAGTTGCACTAGTAATTTAGTAGTTTCTGTTCACATTCTTGGCTGTGAAAATTGGCCAAATAAAGTGGAAGTGCACACAAAACTTCAGAAGCCACTTCTGAAAGTCTGAACTTTTATCTTACAATGAAATAGTAAAATAAAGGAGTTTGCCCCATTCTGACAGCAGACAGAGGGATTTTTTTTTACCCATGTGTTCTAATGCTGGCACGAAATCTACACATTTAGAGAGAGCTGTTCTGATAGGAAAATCCAACAGACATTTGTCATCTGAAAACACACAATCTAAAGCAAAAAAAGGCTAAATGTTCTGGGATTTGTGCTCACGAGTCACTTCCAAAGCTCAAAATGCTCAGTGAATGAATAAAACATTCCAGAAAGTGCAGTGCATAGCGTGAAACATCTAGCTTCAATAAGAAGATAATTTTTGCCAGTGGATGAAGAGTGCCATGTAACTCTTTTGAACTCCTCTTTTGCATTCATGAGGACTTATGACTTGTCAGACCTCTGTAAGAGACGTGAGTGACTCACCTACGGAAGAGGTAGAAAAGGATTTCACTGAGTCCAGATTTCCCATTGTCTGAATGTGCCATAAACCAGTAGTTTCACTGTGCAAATGCTTGTGTTCAGCATTACAGCATCTACCTGTTCCCCATCCCTGCATGGCAGGAGAAGAGGAACAGCAGCAACAGCTTGTCCCTATTGCAGGAAGCCCAACACTGCCGGGTTCAGGAACAGAGACACAGCCTGGCATGTTTTTATGGCATTTACTTATCCATCACTCCAAAACATGTGAATTTTCTTCAAGTTTGTCTTTAAAAGAAAGTGAATATTCACTTTTACCACGGTTTTTCTCTTTCAATATACCAGCATATATATCTACTCTAAAAACTCTAAAATAGTCTCAAATCCTAGAATTGTTACACTTCTTTATAAAGATTTACTCTGAAACCTACATACCCAACTGAATTAAATCCCTCAAATGAGCACAGATTTTCTAAAATATAGGAGCACTCCCCAAATATTTCTAACCTAAATTACATTTTCACAGCAAAGTCAGTCTCCAGACCTCTGTGCATCTTCTATCAACAGCAGGTGCCAGATTCTTCCTTAAAAAAAAAATATGCTCTAGAGAGTCTCCAAAATGAACCAACCAGAGTAACACTGGAGGCAAGGAAAATGCTAGGAAGAGTGATTGTCTTTCACAGCTATCTCAAGATGTAAAAGAATGAGATATCTTGAAGCATGAGCCAAAACCTTAAGGTCCCTGCCCAACAAACTCTACTCTGTCATCTTCCTTCAACTGAGTGATTCAAGATGGATATTAGTATAAAAAGAGCAGAGTCGAGGACTTCACACAACCCAGCTATACACTTCCTTTCCATAGATATGTTTACTGGTTTTAAGCGACTTGCTAAGCTGAACACCTTAGGAATCGTGGGCAGCTTCGGTTCCTCGTTACTAGATCTTTGGTGTAATCCTCTACAATTCAGCATGTGAACTTCCTCTGCTGTTTGTACTCAATGCTAGCAGTAGGCCAACATGTACAGAGACAAAACGCTGTCAACACTATCTGCTGCTTTACACACACCTGGGGCAGAGCAAGAGAGAACTGTATTCCCAATTCCAAACGAGCTATGGTCACTCAGATAGTGCAGGATAAAAGTCAGAGCAGCAAAGATGAGGAGGTAACCAGAAAGAGGAAGATGAGTGAGAAAAGGACACAAAAGAAAAAAATCCACCAATTCAAAAGAGAAATAAAGGACAAAAACAAAACAAAAAAAAACATGCACAAACAGAGCACATGGACTGACGTCTTAAAGCAACCAGCTCTCCCAGGAGCATGCAATGCTTACGCAGACAAAAAAAAATGTGTTCTCAGACCTCTGAAAATACACCAAATTGCACAGGAAAATATCTATGTACATCTGTAGTATAATGAAAACCATTCCAGCATAGTTTGAGGGGAGAACATTACAGAACAGGTGAAAGGAAGGATAAGCCATCTGGCTGCTGGGCAACTAGGGAGAGTTCACTTTTTCTGAACATACTTTTTCTTTGGAAAATAATAATGCTTCTCTATAGAAAGAAAAAATGTGATGGGAATGATGTAGCTTCCCTTTTTTCTTTTATGGAAGCCATACTGAAACATCTTAGATCCATAAATTAAAAGAAAAAACACTTTTTTTTTCCCAGAAGTTTTCATTGAACTAAAAATTCCAGGATTTTTTTATACTGTGACAAAAGGCTTTGGATTCTCGGAGTTTTCCAACTGTAGAAATTCCATTTCTACACATATCCCATTTTCTGCTAACAGATTTTAAGAGAGAGAAAGAGAGCTACAAATGACGGGGGATGCTCTTGCAGATGAGCTGGATCACTGATTACATCCTACGGACCCAATGTCATGATGTGTCACATCCCGTTAAAGTCACATTGCAGTGCTGGCACTGGACGGAGCCCAGCATTTTGCGAGGAAGATCCAACCAGTACTGCAGAGAGCTGCCTTGTAACCGGGAGCTACCAGGACCGATCCAGAGAAGGACTAAGCAGCCCCAACTCTGCCCGCCTCTCGTTAGGAATGCAGAGCACCAGGCAAAATCCAGCCTTAAAGCTGCCTGGCACCTTTTCCTGTTTTGCAATGTGATTTATTTTAAATGACAACACGTGGCTAGCATCATTAATGCCAGGGGTGCACTAATGACCATGTTAGGTGATGCTACCACCACACACAAGATGAAAGGTGGTCTCTGCATGCATCAGGTAATGGTGCCTATGCTCCTGGCAGCAAGATCCCCACGCATCCTGACGAATGCATTTACGAGCCCCATTGCCACCCACAGGAGGGGGATGGGGGAATGGCCATGTCCCTACGTGTTTTCTGTGCTAATCTGAGAGCTGGACCATATCCCAGCACTTGGGTCACTTGTACACAGGGTTCTCATTGTGAATCGAGGCTAAAATGGCAGCTCCTCAGTTGTGCTTTGAAACTATGCATTTTTTAAAACTTGTGTATGCATAAGCCTCTTATTTAATGAATGACTCCCTTTGTATTTACATGTTCCACCATCCACAGAACAAATAGGGTTTAGTCCTTTGGCAATGAAAACTTCTAGTCCTCAAGGAGGAGAAGAGTTAGGGGAAAAAAAATAGTTGCAGCTATTTTATGGAGGTGGTAAAAAAAAAAAAAGAAAAAAGAAAAAAAGAAAGAAAAAAGAAAAGCCTCTTAGTTTTAGGTCTCAGCCAAATCTTCAATGCCTTCTGTGGATGTGCTTTCTGAAGTTACTTCTCTGATTTATTCCACAGCTTCTACCAGGAAAGTTTGATATAAATGCAACTGGAATATACTAGTTCCAGTGTAGCTGAACTCAAATCAAAAGTGGTCAGAAAATTTATTTTAGGCTGCTCTGGATCACTAGCCTAACTTAGAAGTATCTCAGCAGACTTGAAGGCTTCTTTATCTTATGCCTTTCCCTTCCAACTTTTAAATTCAGCTGATAAATGAAATACATGAAATAATAAATAAATTTTAAAAAGGTAGAAATAATTTCAAAGAATTCAGCAGTGAAGATGGGAATGTATTGAAAGTAGCATTTTAAGTTGTCCTGATTTCCAAAAGGAAATAGTTATAAATTAGGCACTCTAACTCATTTATAAGAGTGGTTCAAGAAACTCTTCAATATTAATTAGCAGCCTGTGAATTCAGCCTATGCAATTATTAAGAGACAGTTCTTTGGGTATGAAAGAGCTAACTTATCTTATTTCTGAATTCACCATCTAGAAGCTTGAATATTTTTGTATTTCCATATTTCTCAAGTAGCACTTAATTTAATCTCATCCCCATTTCTTTCACTAAACCATTGTTGCGTCTCTTAAGCAGCACAGCTTCCTCCTCTAACTCATCTCCCCGTGAAATTGGTTTAATGAAGCAGAAAGGTATGAAGCATTAACAACACTGGAATTCATGTGGTAGCACTTCATTTTTCAGAGGCACTCACATTTCCTACCTAATTTATAAAATCAGCACACAAATGATTTTTATCACAGCCATTACATCAGTATAAATTACTGCCTTTTCTATAACACGGCAGTTAGTCAAACTGTTGAAATGATATCTATTAGTCACAGAGACGAGGAGGGAAAAAGAAAAATTTGCAGGGAAGATTTAGTGTAAAATAAAAACTGATAGCAACCTTACTGAAACACTAATATTAATTTACCATAATGAACTCAAACCACGCATATTGTGTGTTTTTAATTTTCCTTCACAAAAAGTAAAGCAAATGGGTCAATTTGTAAGGAAGCAAAAAAGGGAAGTCAGCAAACAAACTACGCCGTCCATAGTGGAGGCAGCCACAAAAGCAATTAGGAAGAAGTTCCCCATGACCAAGGAGGCCAAAGTGCCTCTCTCGTTGGTCACAGCCCCCCTATTCCTCCACCAGCTTCCCTGTTCAGCTCACTGCATCAGCACTAGTGTTCGCTTTTGTGCACTGCAGCTCCTCTAAAATCTATTTAGACTCCTGACTTATTCCACGTGCATCCTGACTGTTCCCTTATGGGCTATTGGGAATCAGCCTCTTCCCCTCAAGTTGCCACACAGAAACATATAAATAAAGAAAAAGGTGATGATGCTTGCAGGGAGAACTAACTAGTGTCCTGTGCTTTCCCAGTAACTACAGACTGCTTTCCAAGGACCTGAATCCCAATTCACAAAGTTTGGCATGTAAAAAAAAAAATAGCTGCTCAGTCTGCAGATGCATCACATACCTGGAAATACTTCAGCCTCGCACTTGTCTGTAAACACCACCTGGCTCTACCAGCAGATCTGCTGCTATGCTAATGAGTTTGTCCCAGACCTCCTTTCCTGTTTGCTCTCCTTCAAGCTCGACTCCTTCCAGAATTATGGTGCAAATTCACTGTTATTTCTTTATCGGACCTCTCCTCCAAATCTGCCTACAAGAAAAGTCATCTGACAGTGGTAAGCTCAAAAGTCTGCAGGAAATGCATTTTCAGGAATCAAGAAAGCGATGCAGAAAATCTACTGTTTCTGTAACTTTTGTCCGCAATGCCCTTCATACACTCTCTGCATCTTATCAAAATAAACGTGCTCGGAGGCAAGTAGCAGGTCTTCAATTTGTCCTCCCAAGCAGCAGACCCAACAGGACACAAGACTTGAAGGACATTGTTTGATATCACTGTCATTAGGGAAGCTAACTATTAAATCAGTTTAAAAAATCATCATTACAATAGCATAAAACATACAGAGCCTTTTCTCCGTTTGTTTTACCTTATCTTTTTGATCTCATTCTGCTTGAATTAAACCTTTCCTCTACATAGCATTAGGGACTTCTTGCCTGTCTCTGTAGTTCCGGTAGATGCAACCTTGGTGTTTAAGTGTCTACTGATGGCACCTTGTGGCTGAACAAGAGAAATGCTTAGAAATATGAACAGGAATGATAAAGCAGGGAAAAATCAGGGAAAGGCTACAGTATCAGCAGACTCAGCAGACCCTCCTCCCATAGTAACTATTGAAAAAAAAAAAAAAACCCAAAACAGTGCAATCTTGTCAGATTTTGCAGGTATCTCCTTGGTGAGGCATGCATCCTGCCTGCCTTGCCCCATGCACCAAGGCGCACAACTCAAGAGGCACCCTAGCAGAGGCAGGAGGCAGCAGCCCAGTCCCTGGGAGAACGCTGGGTTCACCTACAGCCTCACACTTAGAGGAAGCAGGAGAAGGGGGATGGGGATGAGGTTGTCACAAGGCTAAAGGAAGCGGCAAACTAAGACATGAAGGGAAGGATCCACACTCTACCTGCTGCCCAGAGACCCTGCCAGTCCCGGTCCTACTGGCTGTCTTCAGACTTTTCAGAAGAGAAAGTCAGTTCTGAGCACAGGGCTCCATTTCTGCCCTGCCCTGCTCAGCTGAGCAGACGCCTGGACACCCACACAAGACTCCTCCATGCACTCCATGGGGGCACTGCCCTCCCACAACGCGGGGTGAGGGTGTAACCTGCTGAGGGCTCTCTCTGGAGACATGGCCTGAGTGCAAGGTGCACCTGCTCCCTGTCTTGCTGATCCTCCCCCAGCACCTCAGGTGCTGGTAGTGACTCCCAGCTGACCCAGACCTGCAGGTCAGTGGCTATTCCGCAGTCATGGAGTCACTGGCTTCTGCCAGTTTGGCATGACCACAACCAGTGGGGTAGTGGAGGCCTTGCTGACTATTCTGGGCACAAGCTCTGTTCAGAGTAACCAGCAGCGGGGTATGCTCAAAGCTGAGAGCCTAGTGTGCTGGCTCTGTTAGCATGAGTACAATTATGTTCCCACACAGAGCAGTAGTTAACCGGATTCCCACAGTGTGATGAGTAGCAATGGTGAGATTAAGTAAAAGATACGGATGTACCCTGTGGACAAAGGATATTTGGGATCAGGCAGTATGACATGATGCATGTCCTACATAAAGAGTGACAAACACACAGAGTGTGATAAGATACAGACGAAACAATTAAATCCATCAAAGATCTCTTAAGAAATGCTGTGACTACATGTAAGCAATAAAGCTGGTTCAAATTAAGACTGTTTGATTTACCTTGTTTTCTTGACTTTGCCTGAGTCTATTCCTCTCTGTTCAACCCATTAACACCACATGTCTGTTAATGTCCCTCACTTTTGTAATATTTTGAAAATGCCATTCAATATCTTGAAAGGCATAGTTCCCAGATGTTACAAAGTCCCTTTAAGGACTAGCTAACTTTCTGCCCCCAACAACTTACAGTACAAATAAGGAGCACACGTATCATCTGGGAAGAGAAGCAGAAGTCCTATGATTTGCCTAAGGTCACTCAACAGATTGGATAACTTGATATACAGAGATGAGAGTGCAAAATCACAGGATCTAAATAAAAGCTCTCATTCTAGATAGCTCATGCTAGAAAACCACAGGGAGCTGTTTCAAGCATAAGAGCCTGGAAATTATAGTAAAGTTTGGTATCTGAAGTCCCAAAGTAGCAGCAAAAAGGGTGAAATTTATCTTTGCCAGATACACTTAAAATTTCTCAGCAGACTAAGATCTGAATTTTCAGACCTAGTATCATGCACCGGGCTTTTTTGTCCTCTTCATAAAATCACTTCCACAAAATAACAAATGCAACTCTGCTGCTTCCTTTTGCTCTAAGACTAAATTAAAAAAAGAAAAAAAAAAAACAAAGAGAACATCAGGAGCTGAAGTCTCTCAGCAATGAGAACTCGTACCTGCGAAGGGAGAAGTGCAAGACTCAAGGAAGCTCGCTGAAGATCTCACTATTTCACATCAGCTGGAAGATGTTCAGCTACCACAGCAACAAGCAGCTTTACAAAAACTTGAGAAAGGTGGATGGCTGAAATGGCTTTTTTTTAAAAGTAGATGTTTTCAGCCTTTTTTTTTTAGATAGTACATCTAAAAGTTTGTCTTTACCTTTTCATGTAAATAACTTCCTTTGCCTGGGGTGTTCATCATCGGTTTGACCTTAAGACTCATGGCAGCGTTCTTAGCAATATTCAATCAATGATAGGATTAAAGGTGAAATCAGTTACACAGAGAAAGCTTACTGCTGTTTCACCAGTGTGGTGGCTCTAATCTCCCTCTGAGAGACTAAAGATCATAACTGATTTACTTCTCTTCCCTGGGGAACAATTTTCTGTAGCCTGAAGCAATCAGGAAACAGACTGAATTGGCTTTAATACCCATCTGCCCTAGGGGGGAGAGACTGTGAAAAGTACTGGGTTGTTTCTTTATACTTGTAATTAAATAAACTATGACAAATTTGACAAGCAAAATTTCTAGCAGTACCAGTTGTCTTAAAACTTCCCACTCAGCACGTAACTGATAGACAGCAGCTATTCCTGAGTAGAACTTGAGAATATTTAAAAATTAAAGCTCAGAGATCTTCCCTTCATAGTAGAATTTTATGATTAACCTATTGGCAATGCACTTCTAATTTTCACACCTACTGAGAAAGAAGAGTAACTTTTTCAAGACTGTGACGTATTTAAGCACTAGTAAATGTGGCTTTTTTTTTTTTTTTGTCTTTGACTGGGATCCTTCTAATATTCCAAGAATGTGAGGTAAGTAAATGAAATGGTGTTGACTCAAGGGAGAAACAAACCTTAAACGTGGTACCTATAAGGGATATGTGTCCTTCCGGGAAATATCCTGGAAGGCAAATTTGGGATCCTGAGAGTATTTCCCAGTAGATTTATATTCGTGTATGTAATACTAATAGATTAGTAGATAAACTTTAACTATTACTACTTTTCAAAGTGATACCAGAATCCAAGAATGAGGCAAGTTTCCCTAACAAACTTCTTGCAATTCCACTCAATTCACAGAGTTGTCATTGCACAAAAATAATGAAAGGACCCCTTTATGAGTAAAATCTAAATCAAAGTTTTTATAGTGTCTGAAAGTGCTGGATAGGAGGGTCGATGTGAGTATTGTCATTTTCAGACACTGCTATCCTGCATTCTTACCCAAATGCTGCAGCCCAAGGCATTTTTAAGTACTCCCTAGGAGGACAAGCAAGCTCAGGATTTTGCAGTTTACTGTGTTAGAGACAAAGACACCTTTTTTTTTTCTGGGTTTAGCCGAGATAGTTCACACTGACAGGTAATTCTCATTTTTTCTTAATTACTTAACTAACTTAAGCTTGTTCCTATGTTACTGGAGAGAATCAAAGAATTTAAGAAAAGCTTTTTATTTTCTTTCAAAGAAACTAACTGTTTTTATTGCCCAGACCTGCTGCCCATTGATTCGGAGGCCTGACATCCTGGTGTTCGGAAGACCAAAGGGACAGAATTGCTGCAGAGCCTGCTAAGTGTTTTCACAGCACAGTACCAACACGCCAGCGGTGCACAGGAGGGTATGGTTGACCCCTGTTTAGGAGGTGGATGGAAATATAGATGCGGAAATACAGACACAAAAACGTAATGGAGGCTTTGTCAAAAAACACTGTTTCTTCCACCTAGCTTGAGGTCATTTGGTGGTATCTTCTAAATAATCAGCAACAAATCTGGTTATGGTATCTTTGAAAAATAATCCACACTGTGTGAGCCAAGCTTCTAAAATCAGCATCACTGAACAGTCTGAACAGAAATATAGCTTAATCCTTTGCAGGAGCAGCAGTGGGTAGCTGAATTACGCTTAACATGAGGGGACGGTACGGCAGAATTCTTGCCACCTCTTTGGTCCACGCTGCCTGGTACATCCCATTACTAAGGAAATACAGAGGAAATAGCTTTGGTAATCAGCTACCTAGGGCAGATGGACAAGATCTATTTTTGAACAGTCACCTACTACTACAACATTGGCCAAGTGTAAACTGAAGTTAGGACCTCTCTGTCTTTGGTAATACATAAGCTGCTACATGTAGAGCCATTTTCCAAGAAATATCAGTCTGTGCAGCTAGGGGCTCTCGAAAGTAACTTTCAAGGTATGTGAAAAACGTAAGTTCTGTAGCACGTGGTAGAACAAGACAAGCCCTGCAAAAGAACCATCTAGCAGATCCTCTTTATTTTTATGGTGCCTAACAACTGGCAAAGACATCCGAGGGTCTTGAGTCCTGGACTTATCATTTATTTCTAGTGTTATTATGCTAAATTCTTCCTATCAATAAAACAAAGAAAAGGCCTAATTAAAAGAAGCCTCAAATGAGAACTGAATCAGGAGCCAAACGCATAAAGCTACCATTTTGAAGATTTTTAGTTTGTCAAATTGTTAGAAAAGATAAACACTGGATGTATTTCTGTGTTAAACCTGGTATTTCATTTCTACACTGTTCTTCAAAAATATATTACATTTTAAAACAAAAGAAGTGTTTAAAATAGTATTGTATATTTTTTCATTTAGTTGACAGAAAACTTTAGCTAAAAGCCCTAAGACAGGTGAGGACTTTGCTGAGATCTAAATATTTACCTGGGTGTGATTAAGAGCAATATAAATGACCAACAGTGACTGCTAAAAATCTACTTCATGCTGAGACTCATCTTCATGCATAGAGAAAATGATGCTGCAAACAAAAATCTATTCAGTGGGATCTGAATAATTCAAATATATTCCAAAGCTTATAGCTTCCTTCAAAAAACCTCAATGTGAACATACAAAAACAGTCATTTTTAACAAAAATTCCCATTTCCCTTGCTTCTCTTCTGCACCTGCTTTATATTGCAATAGCCACAGGCTGTAATAAGACAGCAGCACAGCTTCAAGCCGCGATACAAAGGAGGCTCTGTCTGAGCCAGTTACTCATCCGCATGACATGATAGCTCCCATTTCCTCCCCAGTCTTACTCTCCCAGTGCCGTGACAAAAATCACATTGCAGGACCGTCTAGATCCTAAAAACTCATTGTTAAATGCCAGTTACCTTGATTAGGTTTCTTAACCAAAAAACAACAACATCAAAAAACATAACGAAAAGAGAAAAGAGTGAGAGAGATGCAGACTGCAGATTTCCCTACCACATTCTAACTTGATAAACTGGAATTTTAGAGTATCTTCTGTGCACAGATCCAAACCACAGAGAACAGTTCAAAAAACACAGTTGTTTCACTTCAGGTAAGCAAAAGGCATCCATGATCAATCACTTACAATAAACTTCCAGTTCCTTTTCAAACAAGTAGTTTGAAAGCCACATTTCTCACTTCAGTGAAGGTTTATCTGTAAAACAGATGTAAAGATACTTGGATTTATTCTGAATTTCCCAGGAGAAACCATAACACCAAGAGCACAACGCACCATGCCCTGGGCAATGCCCCTACAGGTGCATGGTCCCTCTCACCTCCGTAAGCATAAGCGGAGAAGGAAATTAGGTGGGTTGTGATAGAACATCACCGAAGGACAGACTTGGCCTTGCAGCTTTAGTGCTCAGTGCCTTGCTAGTCACCTTCCCTCTTGGGTACCAGGGCAGGAGGGGATCAAAACACTGCATCCATGTGCTGCTACTGCATGAACGTCCTGGTCTATACTGCTTGTTAGAAAAGGTGGCAGTCAGAAGGAAGTCTTGTTTTGTGATAAAATCCCTCCCTTATTATCCTACCTAGTTGCTGCTGAAGGGTCATCATGGTTTCCAGCTTCGAGTGATGTCTTATTATGAATATTACAAATTACAACTTAAGTTAATCTGGAGTCCAGATCCTCCTACACTGGCAAAGCAGTAGGAGACAAAAACCTCTTTTATTCCCAGGAGATGATTTCCTAGAAGAAGAGCTAGCTGCGAGTCCAAGTTAACTGGGCACTCTTATAATCAATCACGATGTGCATTTTTAGACAATAAATTTAACCATAACACCTATTACAGTTATGCAATACAAGAAGGACAAATTATGCAGCCTTTCCATCAATAAGCCTCTCCTGACCCTTCATTTCTTCTTCTTTTAATTAATCACCCTTACATCCTGTACCCCCTGGTCCATCTGTGTATCACTGCAACAAATGAGACAGAACTGCCATTTACAAAGAAAGGTTTGTAATTTCTGTTTAGTTCTGTTATTTGGCTCATTGTTGAACACAGAAAACTACTTTCTAAAAAGAAGGGTCCTGCCTCATGAGCTGACAATGATCCAATTATTTTCCCTTCAATTACATTTTAAATAAATGATTTTTAAGAGTGCTTGCTATCATGTGTTCACCCACGCACCTCCTGCTCCGTATCGGAAGGTAGCAGATCAAACAGCTGGGCATTCTGCTCCCACTGTTAGTCTGACTCAGGGACAGTCTCCAGTACGTAAATATGAGGTACTTGGTAGACGTTGACTGCGCCCCACTGAAAGACAGGCCTGGATGCTTTTTCACCAGTGGAAAAATGACAGCAATACTTCAAGAAAGGAAGTCTAGCAACGAGTCTACTCTGCAACGTTAAGAGTCTTCTTTATTAGTGAGGGATGACACTTTGATATTACTACTGAAGACAGCCTGGAGCTGTTCATTTAGATCGGAAAGAGCTACAGGTGAAGTACTCTATCCTTACAAATAGGATTCCAAATCTGGATTTGAATCTTGCCCCTTGCGTCCAGTAAGATCAGCCGGACACTGAGGGCTGTATTGACCGCTCCTCACTGCAATCAAACTAACCCAGTTAGTCAGTAAAACAAACAATCTAGTAGGGCTGAATAAGGTGAAAATTATGCAGAAGCGGAACATCAAGTTCTAGTTAAAAAACAGTTCTTTCCTCAAAAAAAAGTCAAAAATACTGCTGCAGAAGCTTTTAATAACAGATATTGATCTTTATTGTGTAGCTCCAGAAGAACGAGCTCCAATGCTGGAACAGTGTCCTGTGAAAAAAGGCCATTAATATTGCAAAAAAGTCCCTGAACTTTGTATTTATAATGTGTTAACATGAAAAGAAAAGAAAAAAGAGGAAAGGAAAGGGAAAGTGGAAAGGAGAAAGGGAAAAGGAAAAAAAAAAAAAAAGGAAAAAAGGAAAAAGGAGGTTCTCTTTACCTTTGGAAGATAAAGCAGGAGATGAGAAAGTTGTGATGTTCTTTTGACCTTCTGCCAAAGGTAAGGACCACATGTTGGTTTGAATTTCCCTTGCAAATCTGCTGGAGCTGCGATACTGACACTGCACTGCTGGTGCCTGCTTTTTGTCTGATTAGCCATCATTTGGGACCACTGTTCAACTGATGGAGCAAATGACTGCACTGAGCTGGTATTTCCCATCACGCAACTATTTAGAATAATATCTTAAGCCAATTGAAATGTAGTTTTATTTCTCCTCCCTCATGCAATCCAAAAGGATATGAAAAAGCCTTGACGCTAAGGTTTATTTTTATCTCATTGAAGAAGGATCCTGAACAGGCTGAGTAGCAATACGAGGAGCAAGGTGGTCTCAAAGATTGTGGTCCAGGATATGCCCACAAGGCTCAGAGGGACTTCTCTCTCTGAAGGGTATGATGCTGCCCAAGGGCACATTTTTTATGAGGTGGCAAAATTTCTCGGGGCTTTCTTGAGTAGCTGCCAAAAGGAGAATCCATCTTGCCCTGTTCTGCTGGCATAGGCAAGCGGCCCCCTGGGCAACGCACAGCTGTAGTCAATTCTACGGATCAAAAATGAGCAATTAAGCCCTTGCTTGACCTCAGCAGGGTTGATTCACAGCGGAATATGAAAGAGCTGTGACTAAAGTACAGCCTTCAAGAGCAAGGTTTCGGAAAGCACTGGAAGCAACCTCTGAAAAGATGCTCTTCTCATCTACGTGGCTCATTCAAGCAGCACACAAATAAATATCATGAATCCCTTCCAATCTTTCTCTCCACTTTTTTTTTCTTTTCCTCCACAGATAAAACAAAACAAAATAAAACAAAAACCCAACAAAACAGGGTTTGAAATGTAGAGGGCCAAATTCTGCACATGACTGTCTTTGTTTAATAAGCTTCGATTTATGCCAGGATGAGTTTTTGGGCTGGCCTATGTGCCCCGATTACTTACTATTTGCTTGAACCTAGGGCCCATCAGCCCAGAGATGTAAATGGGTCTCTCTCAGTTGTGCTATGTGAGTGCAGAAACAAACAAACAAATTTCCTGCTTCAATCACTTAAAAGTCGGTAGCGGTCATACTGTAAAATGAAATACAAGTACTTAAAAGAGGCCGCAATATCCAAAATAACTGCTCCTCCTCTCTGCACATTTATCCCATTTTCCTGAGTAGCTCAAGTTATTTTAATCAGTATTTCCTTCCAAGATTTGCTTTATAATGTCCCTTATTTTCAGACTCTTTTGTACATCCCACAATCACTGGCAAAAACACCACCCTCTCCAAGGGCACAGGTAAATAACAACACCCTCTGGGGGCTGGGATCAGCCACCAAGGGATTATCTATGGGTAAACTGGATCCCACATTCCTACTTCTGCTACATGCAGAATCACAGAATCACAGAATATTCAAGTTTGGACTAGATGATCTAGTGATCTCTAGAGAGATCGGTTGGACTAGATCTCTAGAGATCACTAGATCATCTAGTCCAACCTTCCTGCTCACGCAGGCACACCTACAGCATGTGGCACAGGGTGGCATCCAGGCGGGTTTTGAAGACCTCCAGAGAAGGAGACTCCACAACCTCCCTGGGCAGCCT
>NW_020455661.1:77392-158092 GCF_003342845.1 Nothoprocta perdicaria
GGCCAGGATCCCATTGGCCTTCTTGGCCACGAGGGCACACTGCTGACTCGTGGTTAACTTGGTGTCAACCAGGACTCCCAGGTCCCTCTCCGTGGAGGTGCTTTCCAGCAGGTCAACCCCTAATCTGTACTGGTGCCTCGGGTTATTCCTCCCCAGGTGCAGGACCCTGCACTTGTCATGCCTGGCTTTCTTCCCTGTAAAGATGTGCTAATGACTCTCCACTGGAGAGATCTATGAACAGAGAGTGCTATGAAATGGTCAAACACTTTTTAATGAAATATCAAAACTGGTTTCAGCCTGTGCAGGTGCTTAATAAATACATTAATTAACTTTACCTTTCTATGGCTGATTCTCAACATTAGGAGGACACATATTTTCTTGGAAAAAGTCTCAGTTATGTTTGGTATACTAGTGTTTTTAATATCTTTTGCTCTAGATTTTAACTCATTCAGATGAAAATAAAATATTTTGAGACACAATACACCACAAATTAACAATAAGAAAAGCTTGAAAAGAAAAACAAACAACAAGAAAAAACACTTCCAATGCCTTGAAATTACATGAACTGTATTTTGTCTAATAATGGTTTCACCAATAACCATTTCTCTCCCCAGTTTTATGAACTCACTACGTCTGCCCAATCCACAAGTCTCCGCAATTGTCAGGCTCAAGCCCCAGTGTCTGCAAATACACATTTGACTGACAGCCCAAAGAACAACATCCTTCCAAAAAATATCCAAGAAGGATCAAAAAATATCCAAGAAGGAGCTACTCCAGATTTCTGAAAGCTGGAGAGAACAGCTTTATCCTGTACCATATTTTCCCCTGATTTCCCTCATTAAAATTTACTTGGCTCTTACTTGGCTAGATTTTTTTTCTAGTCTTTTTCTTTACTGTGGCTCATGTACTTTTAAAGAGTAAGAAGCCACTGATCTTGTGGTTACAGCTAAAAACTGCAACTAGGATGAGACTTAAGGACTTCAAACACAGTATCTGCACAGGAAAGATGAGATCTAAATTATCAAGCTACTTTACTATAACCCAGCAATTACTAATGCATCTAAAGGTTATCTGATAGTCATCAGTAATTTCAGAGCATGAGGAAATACTCATTGCCATTCCAGGCAACTATGTTCACACAAGTTATATTAGGCAGACCTTTGCTTCCCCTAAAATATGACTCCAAACAGCTAAATTCACTATTGTTGTTGTATTACTTTTCTTTCTGTAAGAACTTATTGTATATCTTGATCTTTTTTTTTCCCTAGAATTTGCTTATCATTACAATTTTTGAACTAGTACCCATTTAAATGGGAGTTTACTAATTCTAAATTCTAAATTTCATTTAAAATTAGTTCCCTTTTAAAGATTTGGTTCAGACCAACTGAAAGTCAAGCTTTGCTCTTGAAAGGCCCGCCTGCTCAGCTATACAGGTTTTGTGGTAGCAATAGAACAACTAGTAGAAATGCTGATACAACCATTTAAAAATCTTAGAGCCAACAAAGTAGAGGAAACAAAAGTAATTTAATACAATTAATAAAAAATATGCATTTAAGGCTCATGTTTTAGGCAGCAAGACTATTTCAGAGTAATTCCTTTATATTTTTGCTTGACTTGCTGGAGTTGAATCACCCTCCTCTCTCCAGTATTTACAGAGTCCTATTCATAATAACACCCATTTTTAGGCTTTGGCTCCTGACAATCTTACCACTTGGAAAAAAACCCACTTCCCTCACTGAGGCATGTTCTGCAGGGTATCCTGCCACCACAGAGCCAAGTTTCACAGCGCTGCACCCACAGTACAATAAGGAGAGAAGTGGAGCCTTTGGGACAGGCTGGGTGCCCAGGCCCAACCTCAGGCTCTGCAGGGAAGGACGTAGCTCTCTCATAACCAGGTTTCGAAATGGATTTTCAGCAAGTGGAAGACATATTTAAAAGAGAAATAAATAGGAAGGAAGGTCTTCTGATTTAGAAAGGACAGGTTCTCCTCTTCAAATGCTGCATAAATTTCATCATGTCTCTATTAATTAGCAGATAATTACCGAAGAAATATTTATCTTGCAGGAGTTTTGAAATGATCCATCACCTGGCACAAATGATGGTGCAGGTCAGTACTAACTGATGATGCAAGAAATCCTTTGAAGGACCAAAGAGCCAATTATCAGCCCTGTAATTCTGTATAACAGCCCGTAGTGTCAGTCAGGCCATTCTGTTGTCCTCAGGAACACGCTGGCTGCCTCCTGCTCAATCCAAGGTATGGGAAAACCACAGACTGAATTTCTGAAGGCCACATGCCTCTCCCTACACTTGTGTCACTTCAGCCTAAACAAGATCAGATTATTTAAGCTGTTAAGGACAGGCGGAGGTAAAGGAAGGATAGTAATATCCTTCAGTTGCAGCAGCTGGAAATGGAAGATGGTACTCCACAGCACCACCTCCTTTGGTTCTCCAAGTACAGGGATTGAGGGCTTTTCCCTTAATTCTGTCACAAAAAAACTCTGTTATATTCAAATGAAATAGATTATTCTTTTTAGAGGCATGGTTATCTGTTCATACATGTAAGGCTAAGGCAATTCCAGTTACCCTCTAAATGCTGGCAAGATCTCTAGCTTCTGCTTTCCATATGGAGACAGAAATCCTGAAAAAAAGGATACACTTCACTGCCAGATTAAAAGCAAGGAACTTTTCCTACTTGGTTATTACCAAGAGCCTTAGAGTACTTTCTACCAAGACAGGCGGCAGACACGTAATAGGGTCAAAGTAAATTTTCGAGGTTTGGATTTATTGCTTTGCCACAGTCTGTAGGTTTCAATGTTGCTTCTAATGATTGTTTCCTTCCAAAGGGGCTGGTTGGAGCATTTTGATTTATGGATACTACATCCTTCATGGACTCAGACTAACTAGCACACTCAGTACTTTATACTTGGCTTCTCTTGAGATGTCTTAAGGTACTTGTATTGTCCCATTGCAGTTGCTTTTAAATACTTTAGGCAAACAGAAACAACAGCATCAGTTACTCGGCATCTTTTCTTTCCAAGGAAGGGTACCTTGGGCAGCCTTTAAGTTTCCACTGTGTGTGTACGTACCATGAGCAAGAAAAGGAGAGCCCAGGAAAAGCAGTTGTCTTCTGAAAGCAACTCCTCCTGCTTTGCACCCACAGCCCCAAGGCCCACCCAGAGGCGTCATCCCACATCTTAACATCATGGCCTTACTACCTCATCTCTGCAACAGAGTTGTCCTCATCAACCACTGCTGCAAAAAGCTCGGGGTTTCAGGCAGAGACCTTGAACTGCGCTCAGCATTAAGGAGAGTCAGTCCTCAGTGCAGAGCATCAGACTGATGTGCTCACGGTAATGACTGTTGCTAAGCAAAGGGAGCGGATGGCTGCCTTTTGTACTGAAGTTTTCAGGATGTGTGGCCTTGCTGAATGGTCCAGAGGTCAGGAATGCACAGGTCATCCTGGTCAGAGCCAGGCCCAATTGAATGGGACACCTCTTATGGCAGATGGAAAGGGGAAATTTGCTGCCAGGGTTGTAGGCATATGCGGCGGCAATGAGTTCAAAAGGAGCACAAGGCTACATACGGTTCTGTCCTAGCCCCATGTCTCCCCACCTTAACCCCCAACATTCACCTCTCCTTGAAATATGCACCAGAGGGACATCTTAACTTAATATGACCTCAGCCCTTCAAAGAATTTAGTTTCAATGTCGGCCAAGAAATCATGCTAGGAATGTGTGACACAAAGGAGGCAGCAATCTGATCAATTTTATGACTAGTACTGGAGCTTTATCTTTATTTGTTTCACCAGCTCTCATCATCTTCAAGCTTCAGAGAAGAAATATGAGAAAGCAGAAGATGGCTGGTCTGATCTCCAAACCACAGTCCCCAAATCTCTTTCCCTGCTCTCTGACACAGTCAGAGCCCATCTCCCATGTCAGCTCCGACCGCACATGTTTAGGAGTCAGCTGAGTTCCTTATATTGGGGAAAAAACTCACCCTCTTTTGGCAAATTACAGCCTTCTGCCAGAATGAGCCCCCATGGCAGCAGAAAATGACAGGGCTAAAGAGCTGGGCACAGGAGGGAAAGGTGCAGGCATCAGGATTTCGAGAGTTAACCTGTCCCCGAGCCCTTTGACACTGCCCAGGGCAGGAGCTTTGGTCACCGAGGAACAGCCTGAGTTTAGAGGAACTCCACTTGCTGAGCGTAAGAAATGAGGCCTGACCCACTTCAGAACATTTCCTTTATGCTCTTACAGCTCTGGGAAATAGGACAGACGAACGTACCCAGGGATCAATAATAGTCAAGTGCTACAGTGAGTCCATTAGGATCAGCCCATCCATCAGGGCTACAACTGCTCTTCCAGTGCCTGGCTTTAGCCTGGGGCGCCACTGAGACAGCTCAGCAGTAGCCAGCCCAGTTCTTGACCAGCATGTTCAAAAGAGAGGGCTCTTTGCAGAAATCTCCAGGGCCATCTCCTCAAAGCTATAAATTTTAGGACACTAGGACGCTGCAACGCTTTATAACCAGTCTGCCTCAGCAAAACATAATACAAAAATATTAACTAAAAGAGTAAGACAGAGCTGTGGTTCTTCTACTCTTTGCAATAAAGGAAGTATTTATTCCTAGAGGGAGTGGCATTATTTTTTTCTGGGAAATGGGGAAAAAAAGAGTGGTTTGAATCCAGCAAACATGAATTAAATCTATTATATATTTGATAACATTAATATTTTGAAGTCTACTTGTGGAAGACCTATATTTGCTTCAGAAAGAAGCTCCACAGGAAGTCATCACCTGTAAAATTCCAAAGTTTCTTAAGACAATGGACTTTTTTTTTCTGCCATTTCATTTTTGGCCCTGTCAGCATTGCTGTTAACTTGGGGTACGGGAGGGCAAGACAGTTCCTGACCAAGTCTCTCACTTAGAACCCTATTTTCCTGTTAATGTGGGGAGTCCATTCAATCCATGGGTTTTTAAAGCAGCAGCAGGGTGGGACAACATTGTGTTTACTACTAATTCCAGTTTAACAAAAAAAGTCCTCATTCGGACTCATATTATGCATTGGTAATGGCTTTACAGAATGCAAGTAATAAAGAATCTGTTACATAACTGGGTGAGTTATTTCATTGATCCACTGTTTATCTGCCCTATTAAAGACACAAATTACTTCATGAGTGTTTCTCATTTCTCATCGGAGAATGATCTACCCCAATGCAGTGGTTGGAATAGGCTAGAGCATGGAGAGTGGGTTTTGTTTGTTTGTTTTAGAGGGAGATGATAGCAAAAATGAGAAAAGGATTTAAAAAAAGAAAAAAAAAAAAAAAAAAAAAAAAAGCTTTAGTAAGCATTACAACTGTACAACTGAAACCAAAATCTAAGCTTAAACAGATTTTTATGCCTAGCGTTGGTATGATTGCACCAATCACCAAAGTGACAGCACCAATGTTAACAAAACTTCAACAAATGACATTGGTCAGTTTCCTTCTTGCTCCACAGGCTGAAACACAGCAGGATAAGAGCAGTAAAAAAAGGCAGGCACACATGCACTATCCTCTTGAAGACCCTTCCCAGGAAAAGGAGCAGAGGTAAGGGTGCCCTGTGGGAAGTCAAGATTCCCACAGAATAAAGTAAGCAGACTGTGTGCATCAGAATAAGTCTGTATTTGTGCAAGAAAGAAAGAAAGAAAGAAAGAAAGAAAGAAAGAAAGAAAGAAAGAAAGAAAGAGAGAGAGAGAGAGAGAGAGAGAGAAAAAAAAAAGATAAATAGGTTAATCTGTTGTAAACTGATTTTGACCCTGAAGGTGATCACAGGTACACAGCATTAGGGTATTTAAAACTGTTTTATGCAAAGCTTAAAAAAGACCCAGCAACAAACAAAGCTTTTTTTGTGTTTGCTAAACAAAGCATGAAAGAATAGTGACAAAAGTAGGAGGAGCCGAGTTTGTCCAGACAAAGCCGGGAGGAGGAGCCCTCCTGCAATGGAAATGCAGTTCAGTGGTCCTGGATTGATATGCTCATCCTTTAAACCCCTAGGGCTGGGAGATCACAGGGCCTGAAAGTCCATCAAAGAGCACTTCCCCGCATTGATCCAGTCTGGAGCGGAAGGCTGGTGGGGGTCTGCTCCTCTGTGGAAGGTTGCCTCAGATAATCAGCTTTTCTGCCTTGGAAATTGGGGAATCTCAAACCTCAGCAAAATGTTATTTCACATATGACATGAACCTAATGTATAGAAGTCTGGATATATGTGTGCATTTAAGGAAAAAACAAAACCAAAAGTGAGTGGCATCAAAGCAGGATAATTATTTTACCCCAAATACATACTGAGCTCATACTACATACTACAGGGGCTCTCTCCAACTCGTTAAGGGCAGAATTTGCAACAGAGGTCTTTAAAGCACTCTAACCATCTCCCTGTGTATGTCTGGATGTTTAGGCTGCACCTATCTAAAAATCTGAGAATCTTTCAGTGTCTCAGTGGATTGTTTGGTTACAGGGTACTACACACGGGCACTTACACAGCATCATTTAAAGCACATGAGGCTGGACTGCTCTGTACTGGCACCAGTGCTGTGACACACTCATAGAATCATATAATGCCTTAAGGTTGGAAGGGACCTCAGAGGTCATCTAGTCCAAACTCCCTCCACACGCAGTGTTATGAGAAACCCCAGAAGAAGACGCACCCAAGGACATATCTTCACTGTTGTTGCTGGTATATTATGAGAGGAGATGAACAAAAGAGCAGGTGTTGCTGGTATATTATGAGAGAATACAGACAAAAGGAGCAAACACCAGTAGAAGATGAAGATAAGGACCACCGTATCTTCAAGGAACTGGCTGAAGCAGGACAGTAGAACCAAAACAGGGCCTACTGAGTCAAAATGAAGCCATCTATGGAAGTGCCTTCCAGGAAGACGACCACCAGGGGGTCTCAAAAGGACCACCAGAGACCACCAAAGGGACAGAGGGCGCATGCGCGTGAGGGTGGGGTATATTGTAATTAGTTCAAAGAAATGGAATGAATATGTATGATCATTTCCTAGAATTTAATGCATATGTAGATAATAGAGAAATAAAATTTTTGGCAAGCACCCCCTAGGGCATGCACGATAGGTGGAGCTATCCCCTGTGCATCCAGCGCTGCAATAAAGTGAATGCCTGCTTCTTGACACTACATTGGTGTTAAGAGGTTTATTCCCGGTTTTCGGTGACAGCAGGGTCACCTAGAGTGTGTGGCACAGGACTGCATCCAAGTAGATTTGGAAGATCTCCAGAGAAGGAGACTCCACAACCTCTCTGGGCAGCCTGTGCCAGGGCTCTGTGACGCTCAGTCTCAAGAAATTTTTTCTTAAAAAATTCTGTGGAACTTTTGGTGCTTCAGTTTGTGGCCATTTCCTCTAGTCCTATCACTGTCCACCACTGAAAAGAGGCCGCCCCCTCCTCCTCACTGCCTCCCTTGAGGTATTTATAGACACTGATCAGGTCCCCCCTGAGCCTCCTCTTCTCCAGGCTGAACAGACCCAGCTCTCTCAGCCTTTGCTCATAGGGCAGATGTTCCAGGCCTCTGATCATCCTTGTAGCCCTGCGCTGGACACTCTCCAGCAGCTCCACATCCCTCTTGAACTGGGGAGCCCAGAACTGGACACAGTCTCCAGATGTGGCCTCACCAGGGCTGTGTAGAGGATGATCACCTCCCTCGACCTGCTGGAGACGCTCTTCTTAATGCACCCCAGGATCCCACTGGGCTTTTTGGCCACCAGGACACACTGCTGCGTCATGGTCAGCTTGTCATCCACCATGATGCCCAGGTCCTTCTCTGTGGGACTGCTCTCCAGAAGGTCAGTCCCCAGCCCGTACTGGTGTCTACAGTTATTTCTCCTCATGTGCAGGACCCTACACTTTCCCTTGCTGAATTTCATAAGATTTCTCACCGCCCAGTTGTCCAGTCTGTCCAGGTCTCTCTGGATGGCAGCATAGCCCCCAGGGCTATCAGCTACTCACGGCTGGATTATTTTTAGCTGCCAGGTCATCAGCATTATGGCTGGGGAAGCCCATTCTGCCTCTCACAGCTCTGCCTTTGGGGCCATCCAAATCATATATCCAACTAACATATGTCCAAGAGTTAAACTTCTGTTGAGCAGTGGGAATAAAATCAGGCAGCCTGGCATTCTCCAGGGTAACTATGGACTGAAAATCACCAATCAGCAATTTATATGATGCTGGACACTGCCATGATATTTTAGTTATTCAAGAAGAATAGTGCTGACAAACAGAGGAAGATGTGAGCTCTTCCATCACAGCATATGCAATCTGAGTTGGTAAAAGTTACAGATGTTTTACTATCATTAAATAGCTCTATTTCACTAAAATAAATCAAGTAATGAGCAAACCTGCGTACACAAGAGATCCTAAGCAGTGACAAAATGGTCCGTAATTCCTTGCACTGGACACTATTTCAGGAGAGCACAGCTACTGCAAAGAAAGAGCAGCAAAAGTACATGTGAGCATTACCCTTCCGTGGCTATAATCACAGGGAACAGGTAGAGCAGCAACTCAGACGCTTGCAAATAGTCCATTTTGTGATATTTGAAACCAAAAAGAAAAAGGCACAGAGGATGTGATGCTTCTGAAGCACTCAGCACTGGGTAGTGGTGGTGTGACTGGGATTAGCAGGCCGGAGGCTCTGAGAACCATAGGTACTGCACACACGCACAGACTATCTCACCGAGCACATTTCTGTAGAATGGTTCGTGAGCATCGGATGTGTTAGATATCTAAAAAAAGGTACAGTGCAGACAAAAAGTCTCTTTCACCTCTCAAATAGAGTTGTTAACCATTGCCCTTAACTCTCCTCTGAAATAAAATATTATACATACCACTGAAAATTATAGAAATGAGAGAAATAAAAGCTTCTTCTTCTGTCAGCCATTCGGAATCTAAGTTTGGGGTGCTTTTCTCAAGACACTTATTGCTGAAGATGCTCTTATCTTGCATAGCTAGAGAGCTGATAAGCTAACATTATTAACTATTTTTACTATACTTGTACCTGGAGTCCTTTTTTTTTTACAGATATCTAGGAAAAGCTTGTTGATCTAGTCAGAATACAGAGCAGGAAATAGCTTCTGTCTTGAGGATGCGATAAGCTTCTGCTTACTTTATAGAGGGAGCTTCCCTAGTAGAATTTTTTATGCTGGTTAGCTTAGCATCACAGATACACTCACTGATGTAGCAGTGGCAAGCTACACTGGAAAAACAAACAAATAAAAAAAACTTTTATTTTTTTTTTCTGAAATGATCATATCCCTATAGGAAATCATGCTAGAGAAATGAGACAAGCAAGGGCGCCAATGGAAGAGGCTGCTGCTGGCCACTGCGCCCCCAAGCACCTCCAGCTGCCAGGCTCAGTGCCTCACCGGCCCGGCCGCGCCGCCCGCACGGCTGCTGCCCAAAACGTTTCATCCAGGGCGACGTCACCTTCAACAGTTCAAACAGATCCAGGTTTGCTTGGCTGAAAGGTAACCCGGAGGCGCCCGTGCGAGTGGCTTGGCTGCTGGGTCGTTGTGGTGGCAGCCTGGAAGCGGCCTGAGGCGCACATCTCATCCCTCACCCATCCAGTGATGCCAGCGAGTTTCCTTAAAACACAACCATGTGGCACAAAGGGAGATGGTTTGAGGCTGGGTGAAGCAAATCCAAGACACCAAATGAGAGAGATCTCATTTCAGGACTCACTTGAAAGTAGGATGAAAAATCACCAGAAAAAAAAAAAAAAAAAAAAAACAGATAAAATGTCTGAGTGAGGACTGGCAAGGTCAGGCAAGGAGTACCAGAAGCACATAACTAGAATAAGCTGATATTCAGAAAAGCAATAAAAGGTAGAGGGTCAATGGTTTAGATGGAGAAATAGAAAGAGCTCAGCTACAAGCAGCTAGAACGGTGGCTGAAGATGACAAACTTAGCTCTAGCATTTTGACTTCCTAAAAAACAACACTAAACATCAAAGTAAGATTTAAGGGTAAAATCACTAATAGAAACTGGTTCATCAAGAGCCTGTAAATGAAATGATGAAAGAACTGAAAACAATTGATGACTGCTGTGGTTCTGTAAAGGATGGAAAGCCCAGTGTGGTATAATCAGTTTCAAAGTGAATTCAATTTCAGGTACTTAATGACTTAATAAGCACATATGCAAAATCACTTAAAACAAAAGAGTCAGGAGGCAGCAAATGTTTGAGAGTTTTTTCCTTAGAATACTTTCACAGCCTGGTTATATAGAAAGAAATGAGCTTCAGGGGAGAAATCAAGGTGTGTGCAACCATAACAGGATAATAAAAAAGATCCAGAACTAAAGGTGTCATCTTCAACTTTTGTTAGACAATTCTTAGCCCTGGGAGGATTTACGTGGAGCAAGAGACAGTGCAGCACAATGCTATCTTCTTATTTAGCACCGAGCTATAGTTTAGGCTCCTGCAACATGAGATACACAGCAGAATTCCACTCATTTCTGTAGCTTTTCTGTAGAAAAAGCACTCTACAGGTAGCATTTTCTGTAAGTATATTTGGCTATTTGCATTGATTCACAGCAAGAAAGAAAAAATAGTAGTAGCAGTAGTTGGTGTTCATCACTTTTGTCAAACAGTCCTGTGGAAGTTGTCCTTGCTGTAATACTCCGAAAGTTGGGATGTGCAACCTGGTTGTTTGGGATTTTGGGAGGATTTTTCCGCAGTTTCCACATTTGCTGTTTCACTGGGGCAGCAAGCAGAAGCTACATGTTTCAGTTGCCATTACTTAGTGAGTGCAGGAGCTCATCACGGTACAAAGGCTGCCCTAAAAAGCTCACACTTAAACTGTACTGGCCTCAATAGGCTTTCGATCAGGCTCCTGTCACCCGGAGAGTTTAACAGCAGGGGAAGTGCTCAGCTGTCCCCACTGTCCTGTCCCGGGATGCGAAGAGCAGGAATCATGAGAGAACCATGTGAGGAAGATAAAGCTGAAAACTTGTTGAAGGAAAACAGTGTCCCATTTAAATGTCAGTGTGAGTACAAGTAAGTACCCAGTCTTTTCCTAAATGGATAGTATGTCTATTTTAAGTAACAAAACTAAAATCAAAGCAGCCATGCCCACAGCTGGATACAAATGGGTGGAACATCCTCTTTTTTTTTTTTTACTGCTTTTATTGCTTTAACGGTGCTACGGTGCTAGAAGGCTTAGTTACCCCACCGAACAGCCCCAAGTTTCTAAGTGTAACCTCTGGCAAACACGCACACAGCACCCCAACTGCTTTGCACCATTTCAAACATTCATGATGCAAGCAGCATGAAGCGCTCTTCGTTTTTGCTCCGCTTGGAAGATTAAGCAGCAAGCAGGGAGCAGACAGCAAAAGGAGATTCCTGTTTGATGCTGAGGTTTGATTTGGTGCATCTTCTAGTGTTTTGATCATTTGGACTGAGCAAATATGCACAGAATTTGGTAGCTGGCAAAGTGGGATTTAATAAGTCTTCTGTAAAACACAGCATGTATGCAAACATCCCAGAGGATTAGACTCCACTTGCTTAGTTCAGAACTTGGTGCAGCCAACCTGAATAATCATAGGGAGGAACAAAAGTTGCGAATCCCCTCCGTGCACTGCTTCATTAGGGTCTCCTTACAGAAAAAGAAAATGGGACTCATCTGATCAGCCAGATTTTATGGCATCTGATTAGACCACCATTTTCTCAGCAGGTCCCCTTTCTTTAAACTGTTGACTATGGATGGCCTGCTGAATAGGATGAACTTTGGACTGCTAAATTGCAGCATTATGGTTATTTAGTGTAATTTATGAAAAAGAGAGAAGTCGTGATCACCTACTTCATATTGCTAATGATATCTCCATTTATCAGAACAGGTACGAGTTTGGATCATCATTTTTGCCTCACAGTCACAGAACACTGCCCAATTAGGTACCAAAGAAATTATGCTTGCCAGTGGGGCTGTATGAGTACTGAATTAAGATTTAATAGTCCTTATATAATCATTTATTACTGTTGACTGTTTGCTGCCTTGCATTAAGTTTCACATCATCTCAGCAGGTTTATTTCAAAGTCTACTTTATTCAGCATTTTCTACCCACATTTACTGAGACTAGTCTAAAGAGTAGAAGAAAGAAACCTGTATTTGATTCAGATCCATAGAATTTCATCTAAACGGCAATTAAAACCAAACCCAATTAAAAGGACATTATGAGAATGACATTAACATTAAATGACATTTAAGTGAGAAAGTTCCCCCTCCCTGAATCAGAGATTTCCAAATACAGAGATTATTTTTTCTATAATAGGTAAGACTGCTAAACACTTCTCCTAGAAGCAAACTTCTAAACTGTGGATTTCTAAACCTCTGATAAGGCAAGTATTTATTTATTATGCCAGCTGCATACCCATCCTTGGAAGCTGGAGCTGTGCAAGTAAATGATGAACTACCAGGGAGGGTAGGAATACAGAGAGTCAGCAGGTCGGGCAGCTTGTCAGAAACTGTCACTCACACAGACATTGCAGAAGCAGCGCGTGTCAGGACAGGATGCGTGTCCTGTGTCTGCACCGCTCTGGGGCTGCCGCCCCAGCCCATGGGCACCAGCTGCTTGTGGGGCCCTCTCTGCTGCGCTGCCACCAGGAGGTCTCGCGGGCACCGCTCCCGCAGCAGGCCAGGGCGCGAGGGACAGAAGTCGTCAGTGCGGCTCACTTGGCACACACAGCGAGACAGGCTTGGGGCCACCAAGCCAGCACCTGAGGGCAGGGTAAGGGGGACATCACCCTTGGCACCGTGTGGCCAGGGGGACCATATCTGTCCCGAGCTCATTCTGACTCCAGCCTCTGCAACATGCTTGCTGCTGTCACTTGCTAGCGAGGAGCCAGGTGGATGCTGCTCTGGAGTGACTCAGAACTACATGTGCTCTAACTGCTCCAGCATAACCTTGGGGACCACAGTAGGGATGCTACTGCTCTGCTGTGGTTGGCATTGACCTCAGGAGAGGGAATCTGCTCGTGCAGTTCTCTCGTGCTCATTTTCTTCCACAAGAAGAATCCATTTTGGCACCTTCCTCCTGTGGACAAGCCTACGTGGGCTGTATTTGGTGTCCTTGCTGCTGAGTTTTCTGCTTTTGGTGTCCTCCCTGGAGCAGAGTTTTTACACGGTTACCAGCCCTCAGCAGCTCTTTCTCCCTAAGGCATTTTATTAGCATGCTGACTATCCCTGCCAGACTACAGATGATCTCCTTGTGGGTGACAGTCCATTCCTGTTACCTCAGAGAGCCTGAAACCACCGCAGGCTGAAGTATGCTCTCAGCCTTTGGATTTTGGTCTTTAGAAGCAAACAGGCGCAGATACTGCAAAAATCTCCCAGAGACAAAAGGGTGCAGCAGGCGAGGGGAGGTGTGTAGCCGTTCACCACCACATCTCCCCACAGAGACAGCACGGCTGCCTAAGACCCTGAAAAACTTCGGCTTTCTCATTTCCTATCCCAAATCAACCCCCTTCTGATTCTTGCCTTTCCATCCAGAAAGTAAAGCACACTACAGCAATATTCCCAGGGAAAGACTACTTCCTGGTTTTCCTACAGTTCAGATCCATGACGTCACGTGTTGCTGTGAACCAGCTCTAAATCTTGCCGGCATAGCCACAGTTACACAACGCACTCCTGTTCTTTGTACCCCAAAATGGTCCTTATTTGTCTTCCACTTTACTCTGCACATGCCGTTCAAGAAATTCCCCACGACAGATGGTGAGAAATTCTGTACAGGGTATCATTACGTGATGACACGAGGCCATCAGATGCAACATTCACTCAGGATCAGTCCTGTAAATAAGCACATGTCTTGTACAAAGCAGCCATTTGATAGGGGAGCCAATATGGGGGTTTCTTGAGTGCCAAGTGCAGCTTTCTAACCAGCTCTGGCAACAATGCTGCTGCCTTCCACTTGCAATCCACTCAGTAATGACGAAGGGAAGGGAGGAAGCCGGAAGCAAACCCTTAGTTCGGCTATCAGTGCATGTAAGTGTCCACACGTGTCACTGAGTGTGAAGAAGCAACGGCAGCCATTTGACATGGATGCTTCCGCGCAAGGAATTTTGATAGCAGAGGAAGGACTTTGCAAGTCTGCAGTCTCGGATCCAATCCTTCTTGGATCATGGGACCTCCAGTTAAAAGAGCCCCTGGCAGGTGAGCAGGCAGAAACCAAGGAGAACTTATGGGTAGGGGAGAAGGCAGACAGCAGACCTCCCTGTCTGCTGCAAATGGTAGGAGACTGAGCTCTGCTAAAGCTCTCTAACCTCCTGTCATTGCAGCATTTGCACATTCATTGGTGAGGAGAAGCCTTCCTCTGGACACAGAGTAAGGACAATGTTTTAAAAGCCTTCTGTTGAGTCACCATGGCGGGAATAGTGGAAGGAACCTTCCAGCTCAGCAATTATTAACTCACACTGCACTGCTGGAGCCCTCACCGAATTCAGCAGCTCTTCCTAGACAGCCCTGCCTGACAAAGATGATTTATTTTCTCTGATCAGAGAAAGACAAGGTGGACAAAACCCAGTGAAGTCAACTGAGAACCTCTCTGGGCTGTCCTATAAACTTTGCTTTGGCAAGTCCCCCACCTTGGCAAGCAGACTTGCTCTCCTCAGTCAGAGCACCCGTATTTCCTGTGTGCAACATAGAGAGCAAGGGCCTTCCCAGCTGGCCTCCTGACACCAAGCTGCAGGCAGTTCATGGCCCTGGGCTAGCAACTATGTCCTAGCAGGGTTTCACATTGAAATAAAACAAACCACAAAGGACAAATAAACAACCAACCAATCAACAAAAAAAAAAAAAAAAAAAAAAGTGTTACTAAGAGTATTTGACTTTGCCAAAATCATGGAATATCACAAACTTGAGAATGTTTAGGTAGTAACAAGGGTATATGGTTTAAGGTGATAAGTGCTTGAGTAGAGAGTAGAAAGCTCTTCAGGTAGACAATTCTCCAATACAATTACTCATGCAAAGAAAACCAACAAGGTTTGCCCCACAATCCTGCATCAAAAGACTGTGGTGTTTGTTTAGTTCTCTGCACAAAGCACTTACTTTTAAAGTGGATAGGGAGAAATATATCTTGGGAAAGTGACATTAGGAAAACAGAATATTTTTGCTTCATTTAGAAGCAAATAAACAAGTTCTTCTTGTTTTGTTCTTCTCATTTATTGAACGCTCCTCCTCTTTTTTTGCAGAGGACTTCATGAAGACCTGGGGACAGAAATGATTTCTCCACTTTCCCATGAAATGGCAAATAACAGATTTTTTTCCAATAAATACATATTTTCTTCTCTTGTATTTGGCACCTCTCCATTACTCAGAATTCACTTTTCCTTAATCTAATCTTCTTTCACAACAGCAGAGCTAAGCATAGGAATAATCAAGATAGAGGAAGGACCAAAAGAAACAGTGCTGATTCCGGTGGCCTTCTGCAAGCCCCATAGACATGGAGTGCAAATGCACCTTCCCTGTTCCTCGTCTGCTGCCCTCGCAGCCTCGGCCACAGGAGGAAATGGCATCTCTGGCGTGAGATGAACCAGGAGCCAGGGAGGCTCTCCTTCCCGGTAAGATGCACCAAGGTGCTTCTGACCCATCCAGGGCTTTTGATAGCATTTCTGTGTCTGGGGGCAGATCTGGCCTTTTTGCACGTCTAGCTAACATCAATGTATCAGCATAACAAGCAGGACAGGCCTGGCTTAATAAAACTCTATAAAACTGTCCACAAAAGTCTGAGAGGAGAAAGTACCAGGCCTATTTCCACCCCCTTGGCCAATCCTCTTAAAAAAGCCCTTGTTTTTCCAGAACCCAGGAGGGCCTTGGCTGATGACTAGACCCACACTGTGACTGTAGGCACATAAAAGCACAGCTCCATATGCAACCTCTCCGATCCGAGCGGTACAGCCCCACTCTGGAATCGTGAGACTAAATTTTTTTTATTTATATAATTAAAAAAAAAAAAAAAAAAAAACACAAAAAACACAGTCCTATGAAGGAGTAACATGTAGCAGAAGGTGGAGCAGTGGCACCCAATCTCCTGAACAGTTGCAGCAGGATTCCCAGAGAAGGTTTCCTGGATCCTTCTGCTCCTTGCAAAAGTCTATCAACAAAGAAAAGACTAGACTAGCACTGTAAAGCACAGCTTGCGAAAGCAATGCCCCATGCAGAGGCTTCCATGTGGAAGCTGATGCTGAAGCCTCGCCCTTGCAGGCTGGGAGGGCTCCAGGGGTTGCACACGGGCACAGTCTGGCCAGAGTGACGTGCAGCCCCATCCCCGGTACCTGTGGCACAAACCAAGGCGTGTGCCCAGCACAGGGTGGCCTTACTGGGACTACACTCCACCTGTGTCTGCTGCAAAGCCCTGGCATGGCGGGTGCAAAAGAGCTTTTGCAGAGCTTCCACTAGAAGCTCTGCACATCAGAAAAGTCTATCTGAAGAAAAACCCTGAAACTCCTCTTTATCTCTGAAAGAAAGCTCGATGGCAGCGAGTACTTTGCTGCATGAAATGCAGGTCCATCCCAGACATCTGTATGGCTGTTACTTTGAGCAAACACTTCTGCTTTTTGCAGCATTGCCCAGAGGTCCCAGCTAGACACAATGTGAGCAAAATTTAGTTAAGATATAGACTTCCCAGTGAAGTTCTATATAGTATGTGATTAACAGCAATACAATCAGCAACTTTTTTTGACAGTTTCTCACCTCCACACATATACTATATACTTCCTATATAACACAGAGCAAAAATGTAAACTTTCAGGTACTCGAGAATGATACTTACATTGCCCCAGAAAGAGATATCAATTGCATTATAACTTGTACCATTTCTATATCCACAATACATGATTGCCATTTAAAAAGGAGGTTTTCAAAATGGCTCAGATATGTTTCAGTAGGAGTTCTCTTCCCCCCTGTGGAAAAATGCAATTTGTATTCCTGCAATTATTACACCTTTATTCTGTGCATCAACTCTGTTTCTAAATGTCTGAACTGACAGCATGTCTGGTCACATGATTCCAGTCGACAAATTTGGCTAGCAGTAACGCTTTAGGACAAAATTATGAAAAAAATGACAAATTAGCAATGGCACCTAATCAATAAATGACACAATATGGAATCCATGAAGCTGATAATGCAATCTCACAATTCTCTCATTTCATAAAATAAATTACCAGAGCCAAGCATGTGCAAGATGATGACCCTTATTTCCAGTTATTTTCCCCCAACCAATAATAAACTTATTTCAAACTATACAGATTATAGTTCTAAAAAACATACTGTTTTCTGAACCTTTCTCCTTTTCCATGAAACAGGCATTAATATTAACCTACAAAGTGTAGATGTATTAAAACACTCTCTGATGCAGTACAGCATGCTTCAGATAAAGTTCTCATCTAGAATATTATCACTCCACTGAGGAAAAATTGACAAACAAATCTGTTCGCTAAAGGAACTTTGTAACCTCATCACTGTCTCTAGAAAATACCACAGCACCATCATTTTGAATAGAACTCTTAAAATATTTCGGCATTTAACTGGCCTTCAAATAAACTCCTTTTCACTGCAGTCAGATGCTATGGACCTCTGTAAGAATATTGTGAATTTCACAATAAGAATATTGTGAAATTACTTACCTTTATTCCTACCCTGAGCTTTCATGACTTATCAAAACTTTGCAGGCAGGCATTTCTCATGATGGGGTTTGCACACAAAAAGTCCTTCTTCAACAAACAATCTGAAGCAAATTTGCTTTACCCTCTTGAAATTATCGAAGAGCAAGGCAAGTTAATCACGGCAGAGAAGTGATGATAAGGCTTCCCTTCTCTGCTATTTTCTGATCATTCTGAGCAAACCTAGATTAACGACCACAAATTTGCCGTGTACCTCACGCCCACTGAGGGAAATGCGCTCTGCTCATGTGCTTAGCTGGGGAGATACCGAGGGCACCCTCCAATCTCAGTGTGTTCACTGTAGCTCCTTCAGCTTTAAAACTTAAACCTTCTCATTAAAACAATCCAACCAACAAGAAAGCAGCGGGCAAAAAGCAAGTAGCACAATGAAGAGCTGAAAGTCTCTAACGATATTTCCATGCAGATACCAGCACTACTGAAAGCCTGAGGAGAAGACATTTTAAAACTATGAAATAAGTTGTTGAAGAGACACTTAAATGATCGCCTTGATCATTTCCAGGAAATGAGAGGAGATCCTTAAATCAAAAGTCACCCTGTCATGAACACCTGGCTGCTACCAGCTGGCCTGCATGACGAGCCAGATGAAAAGCTCTGCACAAGGGGCAGATTTCTGCCATTCCTCTCCTCTTAGACACACACCCGCTCAGACCTTCATCCTCCTTCAGTGTCTGCAAACCATCACCTACCATCTTTGGAAGCAGGCTCACTGAACTCATGCAACAGTCGAGAGGTGCCCACTCACTCTGTCCTCTGATGCCTGTGCACAGCAATCAGCACACACAGTCGCATGGAAGTTCACAGTCACATGGAAACAACACCAGGAGCCGAGCCGAGCCGAGCTGAGCTTCGCTGAGCTTCGCTGAGCTTCCTCCTGCCTCCATCCACAAATGTCCCATTTGCTGGAGATTTTAAAGCCCAGCGGCTTGGCAGTGAGGAACAGAAGTTTCTGTTAATCAATGTTTGTAATTCATTGGGGAAAGAAGGAGGGAAAGAAGGAAAATGAAAGCAGTATAATCACAGCATAAATTAATGCGTTTGAATGAATAGCAGTTATTTCTTTGGAAGCTGTTTCAGACTCTAAAGGCTTTGAAAACAGAGAAGTGTGCTAAATAACAAAAATAAAAGGGGATGTTACTGCGTTACCCTTCTGCAAAAATAAAAAAAAAAAATAAGGAAAATAAGAAAGTTACCCCACATAAACTAATCTCACAGCTAAGAGCGACCTGAGCCAGGACCTCAGGCCTTGCTGCTGCAGAGCATTATGCACATAACCTTTGCTGTTGCTATATCCCAAAAGCAAGAGAAGAGGAGACAGAGAATAAATAGATAAATAAATCATACTCTTTGGTATCTATCTTGGGGGAAAAAAAAATCCCAAACAAGCACCTTCATCTGTTTCAATCTTTTAAATCCTTTTACGGGATTTAAGGCACAGTTTTGACTGCTGCACGTACCCTTGAGGCAGGGCTGTCTGACCCAGGACACAGCCCCACTGCTTCCCCAACCACACCTACAGGTGTGAATTCACTGCCTTAAATCCATGCTACACCAAAACAGTTCACACCACCACAGTCCTTGCTCACAGCTTCTGTCATCTTGCTAAGAACAAAAGCCAAATACAGATGAAAACCTGAAAACCACTTTAGGGGGGGGGGAGGAAAAAAAAAAAAAAAAAGTGGTTTTGAGCAGCATCAGCTGCTGGCCCAGGTGATCACAAGGACAAGAGTCCTGGCATGACCCGGAGCAGCAGGGCTCCTTCAGTTGCAGCATGGACTTAGCATGAAACTGCAGCCCGAGGTCTCCACGCACTGCCATGGCATGAACATTAAGTCAATAAAGTAGCATATATAATTAACAAAATACCAGCCCAGCACTCGAGGGCGTTTGGCAGGAGGGTATCATTCCTTCATGCTAGGACTCATACTGCCTAACATGTGCAAACTATCATCTCCAAATTAAGTAGCTGCAATATATTTTGGGTCAATTTATATACAAATCAGGACCTCAAAAAACAAAACAAAACAAAACAAAACAAAACAAAAAAAAAAAAAAAAAAAAAACACCAAGACTTTGAGACAGATACTGTGGCACTGTGCTATCAGAACTGCAAAATCTTTCCTAAGGTGTTTCTGTCTTTCGCATATGCCCATGTCCAAGCAACCCCAACTGTCCCAACTCTTGTTCTCTAGAAAGAGCTACCTTTGTCTATACGTGTATGGTGGAGAGGATGGAGTGATGGATCATAACCATGACAGCAGACCCTGGGAGCACCTCTGCTCTCAAAGAAGTTACCTCCCAACCCCCTGGAGAAGGCTGTCTCCAATCAAACATCCCGCACAAAGGGAGGTGCAGATGATACCCCTAATTTACATTCATTACAATTAAATGTGTTTCTACCACCTCCCATCACCTTAATGAAGGGTTAATTTCAAAACCTAATTGGGAGCTAAAAGTGCTGATATTACTAAGCTGTCAAACTGCAAGTACATCTGCGTGGGGACTAACTACCTGCTAAAAACAGCTCCTCGACTGTGCAGCTCTTGATTGCCATCCATGACTTGTGTCTTTCCTGAAGCAGTGCCCACCAGGTGAACAGTGCTATCCACCCATACACACCCTACAGAGGTGGTTATCTATGGTATGCCAGAGATCGGGAAGCAAATAAATAAATAAACAAGCAAGCCAAATGTCATCTTCACAGCCCACCAATGCTCTAGAAAAGGTCAAAAAAGCCTAGTCACTACCCTCTCCATTCTCAAGAAAAGTCCTCTATCACAGTATGTCTGTGTGCTCAACCATATTGACACAAAGTTTTCTATGTTAAAATCTTAAACAACGGCTCTGCCCTATCTACATGCAAGGAATTTGCGACTTCGGTGTCTTAATGATGTCTGAACAGGATAGCAAGGACAGGTTTATTTAGTCCTTTGCTTACATGCCTAGCAAACTGTAGTCCTATAACCAGAGCTCAGTGGATGAGCTGAGCGGATGGACATTTGCTTCTAGACAATCTTGTCCTTCCTATCACTTTCTAAAACCCTGCTCCTTAAGCAATCGCATCCTCTTAGGCAGGCGTGTTTTTGCTTATGTTTTACCAAGGAGCACTGCTGTTTTTACACCACAACATGACAGGAAGCTCTCCCCTAGCAGGACACATGGACGTGCAGACGGGCTGGCAAGGACAGCTGTTGCTGAACAGCTATTTGCCAATGTCCAGGCCATCCTAAGAGGCCTCCTCTGATGTGGCTGAGGGAAAAGTTAATCAGCTGATCCAACTGTCACTATCTTCTCTATATTCCAAGTCTATTAATCCTAGGGAGAGGAAGAGCTGCAAATGTTTCCAGAGGAGGAGAGGGAGGGAGCTCCGGCTTTACGTGGATATTGTCTGCTTATCACTGGGCCAGATGAAAGCAAACACATTGCTTCCACCCGCGCTCCACCCTGGGTGGAAGGGCAGAGGAATGTGACCCTCCCAGGAGCTGGCGCCTCCTCCCTGGCCAGCACCTTGCGCTGTTCCCAGGCCAGGTCTCCCAGCCTTCTCAGGGCTGCAGTAAGAACACAGGAAGGTTCCTTTGGGGCATGAGGATGAGTTTGTTGCACTCACACGGGTGCTTGGGGAGATGCAGCAAAGTGGTCCCTGCCTGCAACCATAGGTTCCCTATATAGCTATAGATTGAGGATGCCAATCCCCTCACCTGGACCACCAGCCCCTCACGATCCAGCCAGCAGAGCCTTCCAATCTGGAACATGACGGCCCCCCCCACGGTTCAGTGCACCGTGCACGCGGGGCAGAGGACTGGGATAGCCCTCGCTAGCCCACCTCGCATGGCAGCCCCCTGCCCAGCGGCACTGCCATATTCACCGGGCAGGGGGACAGTGCCCTGCGCCTGAAGCAGCTGCGGGCCCCGGAGTGAGGAGCCCTCCGGCAGCTCCTGCGCCTAGCGCACGGGCTGCGGCTCTCGGGCCTTCGGCTTTGTCACTAGCTTGGAAAGGCGCTGGCTTTAAGTGCCCAGGAAAATCTTCCAAAGCAGCCAGGTCTGCACTGGCCTTTTATGGCCTCTCTACCCAAAGTTTTCTACGTTTTAAATCTTATTTGCAAAATTAATTGCAAGTTTTCCTGTCTCTGTGGCAAGCAGTTGGAGTTAATTGCACTGTGCTGTGCTGATGAGCCCCGAGTCAGGCACTGAATAAACTAGATCTCCACCAGGTTCTTGTCTCCTGAATGACTGCAGAACAACGCACTAATATTCTCATGCTCTGCGCTGCTGTCATCTGTAAAAAGCTATGTCCAACATCCTTGGCTTGGAGGCTGGAAAAAGCCCTCTCCTGCCCTCCTTGGAGGCTGGAAAAATCCCTCTCCTGAGGGCTGATTCACAGATCCCATCCTGCTTGGCGCTGCAAGCTCCAGAGATCCCCTGGATTCACTCAAATGCTATGCAAATATTCTGGGCTGTACCTTTGGCACAGTACACCAACTGGACTGTACTGTGGTACAGTACACCAACAACACCAAAGGTGGTTTATGTAATACACGAAGCTGTGAATTGCTGCAGTTGAGGGGCACATCCCTGCAGTTCAGGTACATGCAAGTGTAACCTCAGGCAGGGGAGGAGGAAAAGCAGCCCAATCCTTAGGCACATCCCTAAGGAGCTGAAGCTCCTGATCTATGTGAGCCCTTGGCGGCACTCAGGATGAGCCTACTGGATGCTTGCGAGGATTTTACATTTTGATTTATTGCTTGGCACCAAAACGAGTCAGAGCATATAGTATTTGTGAAATTAATTGCAATTATTCATCACTTCAACTGTCATAGCACAACAGTGTTTCAATATTCATCATTACGCATTTTGCCACTATTATATTTAAAACTCACTTTCCACAGAAATGGCATTGCTCAGAGGATGAAAAGAGCAAAAAAATATTTTAAAAAAGACTTTTTTTTTTTTTGGTATGCTAAATGAGTTTTACTTATTTGACAGCATTATTCCGAGCACCTTCTTTAACACTTAAGATTATAAAGTGTATCAGAGGTTGGCAACTAGTAAGTCAGCTAGTGATCATATTCTCCACTACAAATCTGGGTCCCAATCTTGCATTTGTGCCTGAGATGTTTCTTCTGATCAGTCTGAAGATATAGTCAGTATTTCAATGTCATTACTCTTAGACCTGTCCTAGCGAGCTTGTAAAACAAGTCTCTCTTCCAGAAAGAAGAGAGGAAATTGCCAGAGAAGCTTTTGTTATCTCTTGTGATAAGATAATAGAACAGTGTGAAGATGCTTGGCATCCACCAGATAGACAGAAAGCCGGAGGGAGAAAACATTCAGCTTGAAAATAGAGAGAGGCAGATGGTTTGGGTGCTGAGGCTGGAGGCCAACACAGAAGGGGCTAATTCAGCTCTGCCACAGCCTTTCTGTTTGCTCTAGTTCCATTTTTTCGAAGATGAACTTTCAAAGTTATATATAAAAAAAGAAATGAATCAGAGGCTGCAGACAAGTAAGGTACAGTTTATGTATCAGGAGTTGTACTATTTTAGTTAAAGGCACAATCTTAAACTATGTGCTATCTTCTGCGTATGAACATACATTCAGGCTCAAACCTCTCAGCCTTATCTGTACACCAATGTGAAAGCTACCTGTGTCTAATCTCCAGGGATCTCATCACAATCCAGGGATGTTGTGAAACTCCTAGAACCCTGGGCACCAGGGGATATGTGAATGAATTCAGTGAAGTCTGCATAGTGACTTGATCATTCTTGGATGCAATGCAGGAATCCAAAACCTTTCGAGATATGAATGCAGATGCAGGATGTCACCTTAGATGCTTCCAGACCCTCAAGGTCTCACTCACTCACTGCTCCTGGTAGGACATTCTGGCATCCCTGAAGTTAACTTCGTGATAACTAGGGCAATGCTACTAGCATGCATTATCTGCCATTTTAAAAGCAGAAATGTTGAAAAATCATTTTTGAGTGAAAAAAATCCAACGCTTTCCTTTAGGAGCCTGCTTCATTCTGCAGTTGTGCTATGAAGCAAGCTGACCAGCAACGACTGCAGAATTGAAGTATTAGAGAAAAAGAAAAAGAAAAAAAAGGGGGGGGGAGGGGGAAGTACTTCAGGTCCCTGTTAACTTCAGCTTTTTGCAGTCCCTAGCATGGCTAGGTCTCTGCCCTGATCTCTTTTTCCCTTGCAACTAAAGCTCAAGCTCACACATTTTCAGGCTTTACCAATATTCCACTTTGCTTATGTGCCATTGACCAGCTTCATCTCCACCCATGGGACCATAAAAATGGCAGGAAGGGTCATATGGTATAAAAGCACTTAAATAAAAAAATGGACTTAAAATGTGATGGCACATGGGGCCATCAGTACTTCAGACTTCTCAGCAGTGCTCCCTACCACACGGCGGCCAAGAGACCTGTCTCATGAGTCAAAGAGAGGAAAACCATGGAGGACAGCAAAAGTGTCAAAAAGGTTTTGAAAATTGCATCCCGGATGTTTTATGCTGATGCTGGAGAGTTAAAAATGTTCTTTTCACTAGGGATTTCTAATCCACAAGCAATGCCTGGCAATATGATCAGCCTGATCAGCTGCTGGTGACGTGCCTTCCTCACTTTCTTGGCCAGTCTTGTTTGCTTCCTCAGTATACTTACATTCCTGTTTAACTGTCCTCCTCCTAAAGACTCGTGTCAATCTCTTCCTTGCCCTGCTCCAGCTGTGCACACTGCAAGATGGCTAGTGCTCACAGGGACCCAGACAACGCTCCTGCAGTGGACGTGGTGCGCAGCGAAGTTGGCATAATCACGTCACAACTTCTCAATCAAGTCAGCAACAACCAGCACAGGATAAAGTTTTACTGCTCTGTAAACCCAACCCGACTCTGAAAGGCAACTTCACTGTGTAAAACATGCTTCTATTTCTATTTTAGGAAAAACATTGGCTTTTTAGGGCTCCTCTTTCCTGAAATAACCTGCAATATTCATTCTCAAAGGTAAAAGATCATTTTGGTGATTTTGCAGAGCTCTGCAGGATGATACTGTAGTTGTAATCTTGTCACACAAGAGGCCTTGGAAGCACTAGTGAAACCTAAAGTTAATTTTGATCTCAGCCACACCTCTGCAAAACTAGTTAGTCCACACTAAAGTGTATAACAGAGATCAAAATCTTGACCATTAATGCCAGAAGCAACAATGCTCACCTCAAGGATAACCTCTGGGGAGATTCCCACTCCTTACATAAAGCTTTCTTATTATAGACATGTAACGTGCACAATAAAGCCTGCAATCTCCGTAACATCCCAAGGTTTTAGCAGAGTCTAGACCACAATATAAAAGAACTATTCCCCCTATACTTCCCCATCCATTCCTGCCGGGGTCAATCAGCACAGTAGCTGACCTCTCCCAGACTATCTCTTCCAATCACATCAGCACTCAAGTCTGCAACTCAAAATGCAGTGAGGAGGAGATGAAGAGACAAGCACCCAATGGGTCGGACATTCCTTCCACACCCAGAGGGCGGGTGAGGAGAAGGCAGCTGCCTCCCTGCAGCACTTAGGTTTGAAACGGCTCAAATGGAGTTGCTAAGTGATATAGCCCATGATGTCACGACCCCTTGCAGGGGAAGGAGTTTGTGCTCAACTGTTCAGCTTCCCGCATGTATTTGTGTCCATTCTTGCTACTCCATTTGGTAACAGAGTTGCAGAAATGTCTCATGTCAGTTGACTCCAGGCAGCACCCCAAGCAGATACGGAAAAAAAAAAAATCCAAGTTTTCCCCTACAAAGCCCACCTCACTCTGCTTTAAAGAGACTCCATGTATTTTATGCTTTTACTGATGAAGCAAACGTGGGCAGCCATAACTATGATATTTTGTCTGGGTCTGCATTCGGGAAAGTGGATTGCAAACTGTGAGCAGCTCAGTCTGAATACACAACATAAAGCCACAGAATTTACCCAGGACATTTCGGTAAGATGCAGTACGCAAGGGTCACACAGAATGAAAAGACTGAATAAATCCCATGGCCAATTACATGGTCACTGAGTCATGAAAAGGCCGGGCTCCTGGAATTCTGCAGCTGCCAGTAGATTCAACAGATGCATCAAACCGGCAGCAAAATCAGCTACAAGTTACTCCACCACAGAACTAATTTGAAACTAAATAAACTTCTACCAAGACCCCATCATTTAGAAATCTTGCACAAAAAAAAAAAAAAAAAAAAAAAAAAGACTACCAACAGAATTTTATTGCCATTGTCTTCCCTTGCCCTTAGGATTTATTTGTACTCTTTACTACAAAATAGAGAGGGAAAATCCCTTTTGTATTTACTGAAAAGTATGATAGGCACTTAATGAGATTATATTTTTATTGAAATTAAGCCCCACGTTAAGTATGGCTGTTAGTCATGAGGAGGAAGGGTGTCTTTAAACTGCCAGCACTTGAGTGGATTTGTACTCACTGGCCTGTGAAGTTCCGCCCAGCAGAAAGCAGCCCCTGCAACCTGCGCGCACACGCAAGGCTCACCAGTTTGTCGACTGTGAGGCCTCCTCCAGCTCCGTGGAGCCACTGCATGAGGCCTCCAAGAAGGTCCTCCCATGCTGAAGTCTCTGTTGGGCTCACACAGCACCTACTGCCTTGGCGGGCCCTGGAGAAATTCGGTCAGTTCACACTAGAGAAAAACAGGAGGCAACTGCCTGGCCATCTGCTCTCCCTCACGAGGATGACTGAGCCTCTACAATACACCGGAGCTACCAAGCCCCTCACGCAGGCAGCCCGATCTAGTCGCTGAAAAGGCAGTTAGTTTAAGGCAGCCACCGCGGAGCTGGCATTTGTACACATCATTTGTATGCAGCAGCTGAGGAGAACCACTGGAAGCTGTGTCCTCTTGAGGCTCCCAGGGCTTTCGTGGAGCTTCGGCAACACAAGGAAAGGCTGCAGTGATGGGCCTAGGGCAGGAAGCGCCCCACGCCGGAGATTCCTCTTTCAGGTGGTCGGCAGGTCATCAGTCTGAGACCGGAGACCGCTCATGGCTCTGCCGCTGCCCTACTGGGCATCACTTACTGCTTTGGCAACATATCTGAGTCACACCGATTTCCCTTCTGAAGTGCTTTAAAATCTTAAGCAAGGAAAACTGCCAAAGACCAAGGAACTATTCTCAACCCCAAATTCCATCCCAGTATAGAGCTCCCAGGTTTCCATGACATTCAGAGATGCACCTGATCATTTATGTTTCAATCAGAGCAAATCAATTCTTTCACAAATGGCTGAGTGCTCTAGCTCAGACAAAGCCCAAATTCCAGCAAGGGAACAAGGGGGGACAGTGCAGAGAAACTTACTGGAAATGCAAGTCAAATTGACCAGCCTGCGCTGACTGCCAGAGCTGACTCACAGGAACTGCACACAGAAGGTGACCAAGAAACACCGATCCCTCCTTTTTGCACAGGGGACTATTCCCTGCACTCTGCTTTATCCAGTCCTGCCTTAGCACCCTAAATATTTCCCCAGAGAAACTGACTTTTATGATCCTGGAGCTCCTTTGCTAGGAGCCTGCTCAAATCCAAGTCAGTTTCCTGGCATCATCCCACACAGCTACTTTCTCATTGTACATCCCATACATGCTGTACAGATTTGCTTATTCCCCTCATTAGCTGTCATGTAGTCCCATGCACATCCACCTCTTCAAGCCATCCCAGACCTACTGCCCCGAACTCTTTTTTTTCGGCGGTGTCTGAAACCTCTCAGACTGCTCTGACTAACTTTCAATGTGTCATTAAAGACACACTAAAGACTGGTATTTTCCGGGTTGGGAACACATGGGAAGACTGTACAAACATCCTGGTCTTCTCTTCTTCACCTTATTTAGTTTTCTTTAGTTGAAATCATGTATCTCTTCCTCTGTGCCTGCACAGTGCCCAGGGAAAAGGCAGCAACACAGCCACGATCTTTGAGAATCTCCTTCACAGTAAATAAGAAATCTTTAGTGTGCTATGAAATCTGTTATCCTTTCTTCCCACCAGCAAGGATGCACGGATCCCCACATCCCAGGGATCTCTGGTATGCATGTCAATTTCTACATCACCCAAATTTTCACGACAAAAAGTTTCCCAGCCTGTTGGCTGTAAGGACCCCTCCACAATGCAACCCCAACTAGTGCTTTAGTATTCAGCCATCAGAATCATTAGCACTAGTCGGGTGTTATCTTCCCCATCCCCTTCCCTCCGGAGCCTCTACCTGTTGAAGGTACTTGAGGCCACTTAATAGCAACATTTTACAGCTGATCCTACTAAGAAACATACCACTCTCAAAATGAGACACTTTCCTGGACCAAGGGAATGTGCTCAGATGTTTGAGCTAGAAAAGCTGCTGTTTTCAGTTAAGCTGTTGTTTTCAGTTCATGACTAGTCAAATTTTACCAGAGGATTCTTATTGACATCCTAATTCTGTTAAATCTAACAAGGAATATGAACAATGCTAGCACAGGCACAAGTAGGAACAGGGTCGCACAACTTGTGGCGTGACAGGGGCACTTGAGAGGATGTATTTGTTTTCTGCATACCTTGGTCCAGCAAGTCATTTAAGTCACTATTTTTGCATGTCTTGTATTTTTGCAAAAGTTGTTGTGGGGATGTAAGGGAATGTACATTAATGTGTGCAGTTCATTAACACACGGTCTGCTCACACCAAATCCTTGTACCAAAGAATATGTGCTCATGTATGGATGCTATACGACACATTCAACTAACCAAAGGGACTTATTTTTGTTGCCAGTTCTCTCTTATTGCCTGTTACATGTCTTTCTTAAGCTTTTAGCAGGCAACATGTCAGGGAAGGAAGGAATATGCTGAATTTGCGGAGGTCAAATACCATCTCACACCTTGTAGCAAGCCCGTATGCTTTAAGGTCAGAAGGGACCATTACGAGCCTTTACCCTAGCCCCCTGCGGCACAGCCAAGTATTAAATTTTACCCAGCAATTCCTGCAGAGCATAAAATTTTTCTTTCCTACTGCCTAAGTGAACTCTACTAAGCCTGACAGCTTGTTATTCATACTGTAAGGAAAGCAGCACCTACCACAATTTGAGTGATGAAATAAATAGTAATGCAGCCAACTAGAATCAGAGACAAACTGGAAGAATTCTCATCAAAATTCAGTGTATCTGGGCAAGCTCCTTCCTAAAGCCTCATGGTCTTCCCCTCCACATAGAGATTTTAGGGATAAATGCCACTAGATCTCTATTGTCCTCATTCACTCCTTAGCTACAACTTTTTTTTTTTTGTGCTTGTTTTCCTAATTTTATTTGTATTTCAAGTTAAGAAAAAGATCAATTACAGTCACAGGGTACATACTGAAAAGGTAACTACAAAGCATGAAAAAAAAGGATGTATTTTAAATATACAGTAGCATCACACTGTTTTCTTCACAGTTTTAAATAATCCCTGGCAATGAAAAACACATATTTCATGGTGACAAACTCCTTTCATTGCATAATCTTTGGGCCTTCCTCTTCCTTCTCCATTAGTTTCATCATTCTCCTTTTTTTACATCTAAACTCCATGCCCAGCTTTGCTAAATGGATTCAGAAAAAAAAAAACCCACAACTCCTGTCATGTGCTACTTGCTATATTCATAGTTCTCATGTCTGCAGCAAGCGAGTAGTACTTGTGATTAAATCATAAAATCCTAGCTGTAAATTGGTACTCCAATCTATTGCTTCCTTCCAGAGCAGAACATGGATATTGCCTTACCTGGCTACAAGAAAGGGGAATGGGCCTCAGGTAACAAGGCATTTCCCAGAGCCACTGCTTCCACTTACCTCCCACACTGTGGATGAGTATTTGCTCTCCTACATCTCCCCTTGGGCTGCCTATGTTTGGAGTTGGAATTAAGACATGCACAAATACTCGATAAACTTACTTCGGTATACAAAAGGCTGCAATCAACAGAATTGCAACCTACTGCTTTAGAAGCTGGGAGGAAGAAAGTCCTGTTGCACTGCAAAGCTTGCAGTCTAAAGCATGTGGAAAGAAAAGCGCTGAATGGTTATTTTTGCAATTAAATTGGTGATGCCATTTATCAAAGTCAACAGCTTGAGCTTTCCCACTGGCAGTGTACTTGTGTCTGGTGGTGAGCAAGGTAAACCCAAGTCCTTTTTAAAAGCCACCAAGAAAGCCACCTATGACTGCTTCTCATTCGGAGATCATGGTCACCTACTTGTTAAATCAAAGTAGGTAAACTGGCAGTGTAACCACAGAGTGCTTTCAGAAAAACTTAAAATCTCTTATTGCAATATTGTGTATCCTTCTTCAGCTGGCTTCCATCAAGACACAGAAACCCGTGGCTTTGCTTATCTGTGCTTTCAGTACAGACTGGTTTGCCTATATGGGGCTCCTCAGAAAGGACTTTTTCTATTCTTCTCTCTACTTTGCACCAGAGATGCTGGCTTAAGCACCAGAAGTCTGGCAGTGCGTTCCTAGGCACAAACTGACTGGAACTAGAGTTTGGTGAAAGCAATTAGTTTGGTGAAACCTCAGTGCTATCAGAAATCAAATGTGTTAGGATTGTACACATCAGAAGACCAGGAAATTCTGACAGGAAACATGGCCAAGCAGACCCAGACTACTGGAAGGAGACACAGGGCTGCAAAATCTCTTTTCATGGTTGCTTGGTATGGCTGCAATTCATGTAGACTGCCCTAAATTCTAGTCCCCTCTTGAACAAGCATGTTTGTAGAAGTCTCCATGCAACAGGAAAGCCAAATGGTATGTCTGATTTTGGCTTTCCTCTCCTCAAAGTCTCCTCCTATCACTGGAGGACCACTGGACCATTGGGTAGCCTGTTGGTCACTGGGAGACAAACTAACTCCAGCACAAAGGTGGCCAATTCACTACTACAAGTCCAAAACAGTTGTTTCCTACTCCAGAATCTCTAGCAGGAGAGCTTTCGGTGCTACCACAGCCCATATTCTTAAATAACCTTTGTTTTATTGCTGTCTAAACAAACCCAACAAGATAACCCTTATTTCTTGTCCCAATTCATCCCAAGTTGAAGTACTGGCTTACACAGAGCTTTCAAATCAAAGCATCTCACTCTTGGCTAGAATAATTCCTCTTCTACACAAATAGAGATGGAAATGCATTGAAGAGAAGTAGACAACAAAAGAATCCTTGGAAAAGGAAGCAAAGTACTTTCAAGAAGCTGGAATCACTGCTTTGAGAACAGAGTATACTTTTGCAGTTTCTATATTCAGCTCCTTGACTTCCTTTTACCACAGGTTTTAGGAGAATGGCAATTAATTAATTCATAGTGCTATCACAATTAACTCATAGTGCTATCACACTTGTGGGATGTTCTTAAAAAAAAAACCCATACACAAAACCCCAAGCCCACCCATTTCACAAATGTTCACCTTTTCAAATGACTGAAGTTTAAAGAAAGAACTTTTGCCCAACCATGAATAGATGACTTACTTTTAGAAATAAATTCCTACTGTGATGTTTCTTTTTATAGGCTGCAAAACAAATTTTGTGGAGTGAATCTTAGAAAAAAAGAAAGAAGAATTTTTTTTTTCCTTAACTGGGGAAGAGAAGCTCTTCTGACTAGCCTTGTACAGTTCAATGAACACGAAACCAATGGCAAACGCCTTATCCTGAACTCGGAATGGGCAAAGTTCCCCCTGATTTGTAAGATTTCTTTCCTTGCAGATGGTAGTGAAGAGCAGTTGTTACGAGCACCTCAGTCACATTCACCACTCTGCTCTGTCTCTCCTTGTGTCAAGGAGATTTATAGGATTTTGGAAATCAGCACAGCAAGCCGTGCATGATGAGGTATGAAATGAAAAAGCCCCATCTCGTGCAAAGGGGAAATCCTGAGAGCCAGGCGCAATCACCGCTGCACTGTTTCCTATGGCTTGTATAGAAAAGATGTAAAATATTCCCCCCCCAGATGAAGAAAAGGCTCACAGAGGCCAGCGGTAACCATCAGAAGCCTGAGAAGAGATAAATGACAGAAGGACCCACATTTTTAATGTTGTTTCATTCCCCTCTTATGCCTAGGCCCTTCCCCACTCTGCCTTTGTGCTCCCTTGGGGTCCCCGGCTGTGACACATGTGGCTCCTACACAGAGCACCTACATGTAGCACCAATACACGGCTCCTACGCGTAGCTGCTACACGTAGCAACTACACATGCATCCTACATGTACCACCTACACATAGCACCTTCATGTGGCTCCTACACGTGGCTCCTACACGTGGTTCTTACAGGTGGCACCTACATGTAACTCCTACACATGGCTCCTACATGTAGCCCCTACACGTGGCTCCCACACGCAACAACGGGGGCTCCGTGAGGGGCCTTAGCAGCCACCCAGCAGCCCGCGCACTGCGCCAGGCCCAGCGCTGACCCAGGTGAAGCGACCTCCAGCAAGGGAAGGGAGCAAAAAGCTCTGAGGCTCTAACACGTCAACCCCCAGTGCCTGCTTGGCTCACGTGGGCACGAAAGAGTCTCTTCAGTTACACTAGCACTGACATTTTTATCACATTACACCTCAGATTTGTTTAGCTTAGTCTAATGTATTACCAAATAAAAGTAAGCTGGCGTAAATAAACACAGTTTAAATGAGACTAGCAGCAGTAAAAGTTTTCTCATAAAGATGAGCATCATAAGAATGACACTGACAACATTTAATGAGCCTAACCTGAAGTCATATATATACTTTGCTTATTACAAGGAATGAATGCATCTCGCTATGGACTTACTGTGACAATCCCCCCAACCTCCCCTGCCACGAGAAGGAGGTGTAGGTCTCATTTTAGAGATGTGAAAAATAAAAGTATAAAATGGATAGGGAGTTTCTGAGCAGTGCTTTGGACAGGTCAAACCGCACATCCTGTTTGCTTGACTACCTGTAGGAAGAAAGTGGTTGGGAATGCTGTTCAAAGAGTAATTTTCTTTGCCCTGAGCATATTCTGTTGTGAAATGAAAGTCACTGCATTGCAGTTATTACTGCATACAGGAGCATCATAAAAAAAAAAAAAAAGGAAAAAAAGGCACCAGAGAAAATTATATTGGGAGCTATTCTGGGAAACTTACTCTGCATTAGTCAACGATTAACCCATGCAAACACTCCTGTAGCAACAAATCTCCACTCTCACTTAAGAAGGCTTAAAAAAATGAATTCAGCTTTTATGTATTTGTCTTTAAAGTTTCTATGTTTTTTCGCTTCAGACTTACCACAAGGAGAAGCTGAACCTGCATCACAGAAACTAACCGGAGTTGATTACAGTACAGGATCGAGCTCTGCATGAGCAGAAAAGAAGTCATCCTGAACTTCTCAGGCTTTGCCTTGCTAAAATCGCTAACATGGCAGTCTAGAACATCACTAAAAATTCCTTTTTCCAGCTGTATTCCTTCCTACTAAATAACTAGTTCTGTTATCATCAGGAAATGGACGTATGCCTATCTTTTACAAGTTCCTCAAAGGTTTACTTTGCCTCATACTTGCTATGAAAAAACACTGATTTATGAAGGCTTTCAATCTGTCTCCTAAATGTATGTTTTTACTGAATTTAACATTCATCTCTCCTTATAGCAAAACTGTTAGAAAGACAAAAAAGATAAAAAATACTCTGAAATGCCTCCAGCCAGATTCCTCTGCTCGTTATTAACATTTACTTCCCAGAGAGACCATCTGTAAACTTCCAAATTTAAAATATTCTCACTTACCAGGATTTGCTGAAGCAAAATTAACTGCAGCTCTCTGGCAAAGGAATGAGCCACCACAACATAACCCGAGATGCTGGTTTTCCACAGACTAACTGTAGCACCAAGTGTGATCCTCCACTCCTCCATTCAACAAGATGCTAGAAAACAGACTAAACACTGTCAATACACTTAAACGCTAACATTATTAATCACCCCACTGCCAGTGCTCCTGAGCGTAACGGATGCCCTTGCCTGACAAGCTAGGCTGTGGGTTTTTCATTGAGCTGTTTGCTTACGAGTTTGTATGCGTACTAAGTAAGCATTTCACTTAGGGCCCTGTCCTGCAATGAGCCACGTGCAGGTGCAGGCAGGGCGCATCCTGCACAGAGCCAGCATGTTGCACACAGCTGCTTGCCGTTTCCCCTGCTGCCCCCGAGGCTGCGATGGCTCCATCCCCATCTCTCCCACAGGAGCACAGAGTCTCCCGCAGGCACCACTCACTAGGCATGCAGATTTCACACACACAGGCTGCACAGCTGCACCCCAAATAAAGTGTACATTTAAAAATAAACATCAGCACAAATAAAACATATCTTCACTATTTCTAAAGGAAATGTGTTTCTACATGTGCTCCCCGGGCAGATTTCGAGTCCAAGCAAAGGATAAACTTCAGGTCCTTGCCTGCTTTGCTGCTAGCTCCCTGATGAAAAATGTCTGTGTTTGAGGAAGACAAGGCAGTTTACGTATTTCTAAAAGGCTGGGTTCACTGCTTTCTGCTCGCAATGGGTCTCTCCCCCTTGCAGTGGTGTGTGAGGTGCCTGCCACCATTTTCACAGAACTCTCCCCACATGCAACACCTAAAGCCTCTGGATAACCTCGAGATAGCACTGAGCCCCAGGAGCTCAGTACTGTGTGCAGGACTTTGGGCATCTGAAAATGGTCAGGAAAAGCACGCAGAAGCCAAAATCCTGCAGTAAGCTGCCAGAGAGCACGAGCCCCTCAGCACAAGTGTCTCTGTCAGCCCACAGTGACCTGCTCATGGACGTTCCTCCAGCCCAAACTCGCAGCGAACAGTGAGAACAGTTTCAGCTCCAACAGCACGAGCCCTTGCAGAGCAGCATTTCTGCACTTTCACAGCAGAGAACCCATATGAAAAGAGCAGCTATTCAGAGCAGTGCAGGGAGCTCAGCTCTGAAGCAAGCGTATGTAATCCCTGTGCTGGCACCATCCCCTGCTTGGGAGCCCTCACTGCTGTCACGGCTGGCCGCCCTGCCGCAAGCAAGAGCTGCTCGGGCAGCAGGGGCTCTTGCTTCCTCTGCCAGAGCTCTCCTGACACAGCCTGTCCCGGAGAGCACTGGGGAGCTCAGTGTCCAGCTCTGAGCAGGGATAAAGCAGGACCTGCTGCTGGCCCTGCATTTCCCTGTGCACTAGTGCTCCAGCCGTGGGGCCACTCATCCTGCAGGGCTAGGAGCAGGAACACTCCTGGCTGGAGGGTTGCAGCAGAAACGGGAAATAAGCGCCGCAGACAAAACAGGAGGGTCACCATGCCAGACCTGCACCCGTGGCCAGTGCAAAGCGACCCCGTCGCAAGGCCTGCTGCTGCGGGAGGGGAGCGCAGCCCCGGGGCTCCCTGCGCGTGGCCCCTGCGCGGGCTCACTCAGCGCACGGAGTGCCGGCACGGAGCGGTGGGGCTCTCCGCGCCCTGCCCTACCCATGTGCTTCTTCTTGCTGTGGCTGCAGAGCCACAGCAGAGCATGGCGCAGCCTAGGCCAGGCTTCCCAAGGGCGCGAAAGCTCAGGCGCCCTGGCTGGGGCGCCACGCATTGCTCCCGACGGCAGACCCTGGCCATCCCAAGCAGGCAGCAGCTGGACAGAGAGCCCCAAACAAACCAAAATCAAACAAAAATACTCAACCAAACAACCCCCTCCAAGCCTCCCTTTCCCACATATTCTATCTCATGACAGTGAAAAGTTTGCCTGAAGCAAAGGAAGTGTTGACGCTGAGGGGCTTATGCTGTGACCGGCTACAGAGACATCGCGGAGCTGCTTCCCATCCCGCAGCCCCACTGGGCCAGCACAGAGCAAGGAGCAGATTTTGGGGGAAATGTCAGGAAAGGAGAATTTTCACCCCAAGGGTTGCAGCGGAGCGCGGGGGTACCATGGGCAAGCGCTGTGCCGCAGAGCAGCCCCCGCCACACCGAAGTGGTGTCTCACCAAAGCACTCATCAAACACAGCGGCAGGAGGGAATTGTTTTATTTCCTTGGACGACGCCCCGAATCCTTCGTTTTTGAGGGGGGGTCTCCTCACAAGCTCCCCAACAGTTTTGCCCCCGGGAATATCCCCGAGGCGCTCGGTGCCCGGGCCAAGCGCAGAAGCAACAAGTGCCGGGAGCGGCGGCCCCGGCGCAGCAGCCAAGGGCGATCCGAGGGGCTGAGTTTCCCCCGCCGCGGCGCGAACCCTTCGGGAAGCCTGCGAACACTCCCGGTGCCGCGCACAGCCTTTACTGATGGCTCTTCGTTTCGGAGCAGAAAGAGACCAAGGAAGAGGCAAGCAAGAAGGGTGACTCGATAACTTCACCTTTTCGTTGTTGTTGTTATTGTTGGAAGAAATCCAGTAAACAAACTAAAACGCTTCTTCATCTGATATGTCAAAACATGATTCACAGTAAAATTCACAAACCAATTTACATAAGTTTACAGCTTAAGAAAAAAAAAAAAAAGCAAACCCAAACACACAACTTACTATAAATAAAAGAAATGCGTTTGCGACCCGCACAGTTCTCTTCCCTCCTCCCCCCGCTTTCTTTTCCCAGGTACAAATCCCTAAATTTAAAAAACCGTGAAAACTACAGGTTTGGGATAGAAACCAAACGGGACTCAATAGGGCGGGAAGAAGACAACATTTTTTAAGAAACCACAACGAAAACGTAAACAACTGAACAACCGAGTTTAAAAATAAAAGCCCGTCGTTTTCATTGCAACGCTAAAACCCAAACGGAAAGGGGCGAGCCCGCTGCAAAACTTTAGTTTCGCGTTGTCAAACCCTGCGCAACCCGGGGGGGAGCGGCCGAGGCTGCGGAGCGCCGCAGCGGAGGCTGCTCGGCGGCGGGAGTTGCGCTGCGGCGGCGCGCAGCTTGCGCGGGTGCGTGCTCTCCCTCCCGCACAGAAGGGGCGCGCAGCGGGCTCCCCTTGCGGGCTTCTTCAGTCAGTGCCGAGGCCGGGGCGTCCCGCGGCCGGCAGCGCTAGATGTGCGTTAGCGGCACGGTGCCGTTGACGGCGGCGCCCGCGCTCTGGTAGTGCTGGTGCACGCTGTGCAAGCGGCTGCCCTGCAGGGCGCCAGGGTCTGTGGCGTCGCCCCCCGGGGGCAGGTACATGCTGATCATGTCCCGCAGGTCGCCCAGGCAGGCCCTCTGCGAGTGCGACGTGAGGGCGGGCGGCGGCGAGCTGGGCTCCGACTTCACGACGGACCCCAGGCCCACGGGCGCCGCGGGCTGCTGCCCGTAGGCCGGGGACATGCTGTAGGTGGAGGCGGCGCTCATGTAGCTCTGCGCCGAGGACATCATGGGGCTGTACTGCAGGCCGCCCATGTCGTAGCGGTGCATCTGCTGCAGCTGCGGGCTGCCCACGGCCGCGTGCTGCCCGTAGCCCAGCGGCTCCTGCATCAGCGAGTAAGCGCCGTTGGTCCAGCCGTTCATGTGGGCGTAAGTGTCAATCCTCTGGCCCACGCCGACGGGGCTGCTCACCGCGCTGGCCCCGCCGGGCGCCAGCAGGTTGCCGGGCAGCGAGTACTTGTCCTTCTTCAGCAAGGTCTTGGTCTTCCGACGGGGCCGGTATTTGTAATCCGGATACTCCTTCATGTGCACGGCCCGCAGCCGCTTGGCCTCGTCGATGAAAGGCCGCTTCTCGGCGTCACTCAACAGCTTCCAGTCCGCGCCGAGGCGCTTGCTGATCTCCGAGTTGTGCATTTTGGGGTTCTCCTGGGCCATCTTGCGCCGCTGGCCGCGCGACCACACCATGAAGGCGTTCATGGGCCGCTTGACACGGTCCTGCTCCGAGCTGCCGCCACTGGCCCCGCCGCCGCCGCCGCCTTTGCCGTTGCTGCCGGGCGCGGCGGTCCCGCCGGTGGCGCCCGGCGCGGGCTGCGACGCCTTCATGTCGCTCTCCAGCATGCTGTACATGGCCGGGGAGGGCAGGAGCTGCGCCAGGGCGGCGCGCGGGCTGCGGCCGCTCAGGAGACAGCAGAGTAGAAAGAAAAAATAAATAAATAATAAAAAAAAAATAAGGCGCGGGACGGGCGGCGCTCTCCCGCGGGGCGCGGAGCTGCCGCGGGCGCAGCCAACAAAACACACTCCGCGCGCCGCCCGTGATTGACGGGCTATAAATGACCGCGCGGCGGCCAATCAGCGCGCGCCTCCCGGCCGCGGCCCCGCCCCGCGGGAAGGGGCGCGCACAGAAGTTGCCGCTCCGGGGCGGCCGCTGCCTGCGCGGGGCGAGCCCCCCCCCCGGCCAGGATCCCCTCCCCTCGGCGGCCCCAGCAGCAGGACGAGCGCTGCCCAAAGCGCCGCCGTTTTCATGGCAACGGCCAGGTCTCCTCGGCGGGAGCGGGAACTTTGGTGGGGGAGGCTCCCGGGGCTGCTGCTCACGGGCCCTCCCCGCAGCCGGGCGCGCGCACCTGCGGGGCGGCTCCGGAGCGCGCTCGGCCTCGTTGTCCTGAGGCGCCGCGGAGACAGCCGCCCCGCTCCTCCTCCTCCTCGTCTTCCTCCTCCCCCGCGGGGGCAGCTCCCCGGCCGGGCGGGCGTCCCGCGCTCGGGCTGGCGGCGGCAGCGACGCGCGGCCCTGCAGCAGCAGAGGGGCTCCCGTCCCGCCGTGGCGGCGCGTACAGCCGCGGGGCTCCGCCGGTAAATCCGCGGATTTACCGCTTTAGAAGCGCTCGTTCTGCACGGATTTTGTTGTCCCGACTTGACAAAATCATCTGTTGAACAGAGGCGAAGGGAAAACAAACGCCGCGCGCGACCCGCCTCGGTTCGGTTCGTTTAGGTGCCGGGGCGCGGCGGGGGGGTCCGGCCCCATCCTGCGGCTCGTCGGGGTCTGCGCGGCGCCGGGCTGCGCTTGGCTGCAGCGCGGATTCTCCGCTTCTTGTTTTGACTCTTCCCTGAAACACATCCTGATCCCAGGAAACGAAACATGCCTGGCCGCGCAACGAAAAACGGCGTGGCGAGCGGAGTTAAGACCGGGTGCTGAGAGCCCCGCGAATGGCTTTCCTTTCGAAATCCAAACGGTCCAAATAAACGCTACAACTCCTACCTTGCAGGTTCCTTTTTCTTATCTTTCCATTTATCTTCATTTAAACTATTTTTTTTTCCAAGGGGCACGCTCGATTTTACATCTCAAGACAGGTACTATTTCAAAGCCAGAGCCCTTCTCTTTAGACCGCCCTAGTACTATTGCATCTCAGTGTAACCCTGGCTGAGGAGCACTGAAAGGTAAGTGCAGGTGCCCGCATTCCCGCAGATCTCGCGGCTGCCGCCGATGCCACACGCGCTCAAGGACATTTCCAAAACGCGGGGGCTCCTGCGAGCCCGCGCTTCACCCAGGGGCTGTCCCGAGGCCAAGGCTGCCCCGTGTCCCGCACTCCCGCAGCGCGCGGACCTTCCCGCTGCCGCGCGGCTCCGCTCCGCGGCCGCCGAACGCCCCATCCCGGCGGGATCTGCGGCCTCGGGAGGCTCCACGCGGGCGGGGGTCTGCGGAAACGGCTCCTCCGCTCCGCAAGGGCCCGCCGCGCTTGTCTCGCACGCGCGGGGACCCCAGGGCGCTTCTCGTGACATCGTGAAAACCGCAACGATTAAACAACAAGGAAAACACGCAGCGCGCGGGTGAAAACGGGCAGCGCCGTTCGGGGTCGGAGCGGCTCCTCCGAGCGGAGTCCCGCGGCGGCCGCTCGTTCTCGTCGCCTTCCCCCTGGTCCCAGCTGAATTTTCCCGCGTCCTCGCTGAGCGCAGCGCATTTCCAGCGCCACAAGAACCCTGGGCGGCTCCGGCGCCTCTCGGGCGCTCCGGGCTCCGCTCACGCAGGTGCTCTCGGTTATGAGCCCGCCACAAACGGCTCCTCCGGGGCTGCTGCGGAGCAGACGCTGCCCGAGGACCCCCCGGCGGCGCGTTCCCAACTAACGGGGCAGCCGCGGGAACGGGCGCCGCGCGAGGGGACAGGGCCGCGCGCGGGACCCCGGGCCCGCTCCTTGCTCAGCCCCTCTGCCGAAAACACGCGCGGAAACGCGCAAAGTGTCGCGAACCCTCGTGTGCTCCCGCTCCTAAAACTTGGTGAATCCTTCCCGAGTATTTTCTGCACAGTCCTGCAAAGCACCTTGTTCGCTGGCAGATGAGGCTTCCTCTTTTAATGAAGTATGTCAGACATTAACTGTGCAAGTCTAACTTTCTAATGAGCTGCAAATAAACTATTAATTAGCGACAAATTAAACTCAAAACATACCTTGGTCCCACTCTTGGACCTACAATTTTAAAGGCACATATTGTTGCATGCAACAGCCTGTATCATTGGCACAGCAAATGGAGATCGTGAAAGGTTTCTCTCCAGGACAAATGATTAAAATATATTCTACTTTAATTGGCATTATAGAGGACACAAATGAGGTTTTCCTTTTAGAAAGAAATAGCAGTTGCTAAATAAAGCTTTGCCGGCTGCAGAATGAGGGTTTCAACCAAATGAATAGTCATTACTACCTTTTCAACGATGTGGGCCTTTTGATCAGAAAAGAAATTAGCTCTAAAGCACAGACAATAGGAAGCCTGCCCTGCAATAGCAAGAAAATTAGATGGCTAAGGCTCTTAACAACACCTATTTCTATAAACCATGGAGCTTCTTGCTTTTCAATTACAGCTGTTCATTTCATATAAGAAAGAGAAAAAACACAGAGGGAGGAATATAAACTCTTGCACCAAAAAGCCCAAGGCAGGGCAGGCAGACTCCCTCTTCCCTTTCTTTTAGCAAATACTGTTTATTTTAGGTGCCAAAGCTACAGTGTATGGTGCTTTCCAGGTCAATCAAACAATCTAGATGGGTTATATGCAGTAAAGGAACTAGAAAAATGCAGGAGAAACTTAAGTTATGTGGTTGGATGTTTCCACTGCACACAAATAATGCATTTCTCAGAGAAACAAGAGCAAAGAATCGGAGGAAAAACGGATTGCTGGATGATACTCTGCTATGCTTTGGTTATGACGAAAAATAGCTCTGATTGTTTTGATTTAAAATGAACATTCTTTCGTTTATTTTTACTTCAGACATGTTTTCCACACGTTTCTCACACATCTTGGCTATTTTAGCAACTATGCTCCTACTTTACGTTTAAAAATTAAGATCATCTTGTACTTCAACATTAAAAAAAGAGTTCTCTTTCATACAATTTATTTAGAGCATTATTGCTGTGTCTGTTATTTCTCCTGCATACAGAAATAAGTTTTCTTATGCGTCTAAGACACAGCCCTAAAAACTGACCCTTCTTCCCCCACTATTTATGGCCCCTCATAGCTTCAGGACGCTGTGTAACAAGTAGTGATAATTTATTAGCCATGCAGTGCACCATAATCCAAAGAATCTTTCATATGTGAGGGTTTGAACACATAGTAGTCATTAAGCTTTATCATAAAGAAATCCTGTTCATTTTCATATTAACTTTGCTAGGCTTTAGAGTTCCTCAAATAAGAAAATATAAACTCACAGAGATTTCTTTCTTTCTCATGTTCTTTCTCATATTATGTGCTTTGATGTAATGTGACATGGCTAAAGCAAAGGAATACTCCAATATATCAAATATATACTGTTTTTCCTGCGTCTAATTATTAAAACTTCCTCAAAATCCTCAAATCCTCAAACAATTAAGTATTCCAACTAAAAATATTTTCTTTTTTCTCTTTTTTTTTCCCCCAGTAAACTGTATCACATTTCTCTTCTACCTAGGTGCATTTTTTTAACGTGAGAAAGGAATGACTGCATTTCTGTGCCTGTGTCTCTCTTTATTTCTATTTGGCTTTATGACCTGCAGGAATATAAAGCAAGAAGCAGTTTCACTTGTTAATAATGATTCTTGACTCGTACACTGAAGTCACTAATACTAGGATATGAAGTCATCTCCTTGTACTCCACTTTCTTACTGGTTAGAGGATTACTATTCATGCAAGTCTGCCACACTTTTTCTGGGGAAAAACTTCAATTTGCTTCACAAGAAATGCCTTGAATTGTAATTTTACTCAACATGAGTTAGTCAGAGAAAAGAAATTGATGGTATTGAGAGAGAAAGACCCCCTCGTCCCTGGCAAACAGATAGCTCTAGCGTTGCTGCTGCTTCTGCAGCTTACAGTACCAAACTGGCATCTCCTTCAGTGAGGAGACCAAAAACCTTGGGGAAAATCCCATACTAATGCTGTGAATCTCAGTCCAGACCTGATGATGATTTTAGATACTGTCTTCAATCTCTGTGGATAACTGGAAGCAAAAGACCTGCCTCAGGACAGAGTGAATCTGAACTGAGTCTTACAACAGAAAATCTATCTTCAAGTCATAGCCAGAGCTATGAGACTGTGCAGTAACGTTTTGCTCGGAGCAGAGAAGCACCAAACCCCCTGTCTGGACGTATGAGGGGCATGTGCAGGGCAGCGACTCGGCGTCAGTGCTCCTTGCTCCATGGCACTGTGACGTGGTGTGGGCCTGGAAAGCGCTTCCAGATGGATCTGAACACAACGGATCTGAATCGTGGAAGGAAACAAGGAGAAAAAAATGCAGAGAGGGAAGGAGGGAGTAAAGCCTTATGCTGCCAGAATAGAACAAGTGTCTGCTCAGCAGCCTGCGAGGGCAGCGCGGGAGGAAGCTGCGCTCCAGCACGCAGGGCTACTGCTAGCGAGCCAGGAAAGGGGTGCTGTGCAATGCAGGAGAAGCTGCAGGGGCTGCAAGTTGCAAAAGGAATTGTTCAGTGGCAGAGAAGGGAGGGCAGGGGGAGACTCTTGGGATCCCTGTTGCTGCCTTTCCCTGTTACCAGTTGCCACAGTCTTTCTGGCTCACCTAATTCTTGCTTTCACCAACTGACCTGTCCATGTAAGGTCCAGTTTTTCTTGCAAAGGAGTCCATGACCACATAAAAAATAATTTAATCTCCCCAAACTATCTCTGTATGCAGCTATACCTGACTTAGATTTAACTTCATCTGAAGTCTTCACAAACAAGACATATTGAAGTGTTAGAATTAGCATTTGCAAGGATATTGTATGGAGATTACTTAATTCATAGGATTGCTCAGTCATATTTTATTAAAGGTTATTTGGAACTGGAGTTGAAGTTTATTTGTAAGTCAAGGTATACAATTGGTATTTATGTTTTTCATCAGCACTAATGCTGGCTTGATTTCTCTCTCCAGTTTCTGATTTCTATACAAAATGTCCATACTCAATCCTACTTTCTTTGCACACCAGGGATTCCCAATCAAGCTAACAGAAAATTAGTGGGAGGTGGCAGTGCCCCAGTGCTGCACAGAGAGCTATTGCTTCCCACCTACAGCAACCAGGCTGTTCTCATCAAGGGTGATGCTGTTGCTCATTGCACACTGAGTTGTACCAACCTCCCACGTAATGAATGGACCACAAATTCTATCTGTGGGCATCTGTAGTTCCTCCTAATCATGGTGTTTGAGCATCTCACAATCATCCAGATTTTCACTCAACAACACTACTTGTCAGGTAAGGAGGCAATAGCCGCATTCACAGATGAGAAATTTAGGCAGTGGGTTAATAATGAAGCAGGAAACTTTCTAAGGGACACACAAAACACATGCAATGAGGTCTCCTGTGCTAGACTAATTCAATCCAGCACTTGCTCATCCTGCATATCTGCTATTGATTATGTCCATAAATACTACAAGTTAGAAAGCACTCAAAGCAGACCTAAGCTATTGAAAAGTCAGACACAATAACACTTTCCTCTGTAATTATCTGAAGCAGTACAACACAAAACGTAGGGCAGAAGAATCCAGACAATGGAGAAAATGTGGTCAACTCCATCTCAGATTTAGTCACCTATATACCATTTAAATACCGAGTTTTGAAGGGGCTGGACACTGCCTAGACTGGCACGGAAGGTATTGTATTACAGTAACTGTAGTAAGAAAGAAGTTTATAAAAGGTGAGAGCTGGTCTGCAAAGATATTTTGTTTCAAGCTCATTCAAGACATAGCTAAGAGAGAGGCTTCTGGCTAACAGCTAGGATGTGAATGCGGAAAACACACAACTTCGTGTATCAGAGCAAGGGGCAGCAGTAAAAACGTGTTGTGCTCTCAAAATCCTCGCGAGCGCGTCTGCGGCTCGCGCCCTGCTTGGTGAAGAGACGGTGTCCTGATCCAGGAGGTGGCACCCTGCGCCTCCGCAGCGCTCCGGCCACGCGCGGGAAAAGTGCTGCTGTTTCTCTTACTCGAAACTAATCACGGGCCATCGAACATATTTGAATTCACTGTATTTTTATTCCTTTGGATTTCCTTGATTTTAAGTGTCTGAGGAAGTGACAGCCACAGAGGAGATATCTCCATGCTGTACACAATCAATCGGAATTAAGCAAAAATCAACCCTCCTGGACAAATCATTTTCCACTGATAACTGCTGCACCATGGCTGCAGATTAATCAAGTAAAGATGTGATCCTAAAACCGACTACACATTTTTGTGGAGTTTACTGCCTTACGCTGGGGAAATCTGCACACCTGCATCATACGAGAGCAGTGGATCCATGGCCTGGTACTTGTTCCCATGTGTGCAACCTGGACCACCAGAGCAAAGATGAGCTCCCCCGTGCATTCCTAGGGGTTAACGTGCTGCCCAGCAAGGCACAGGGTCCACACAAGACATGAACTGGCCCGAAGAAATGCCTTAAGCTTTTGGTCCTTATCCCAGATGACCACATCTGATAGATAACTGCTCGCTTATGTCTACTACTCAGCTGTCTCTCTCCTCAAGTTTTTTATTCTGGAAGTTCCAAGGAAGGCAGCACACCACACAGACCCTTATTTATTCGTGGCAAAACATGCTGCTTTCTGTCATTCTGTTCACTTAAAGAAATTAACAATCTTCATCAGTACTTTATTTTGCAAACAGCTCAGATCACATTATCCTTTCTTAAGTTATTTGTAGGAGTAGGACAAGTTCGAAAAGTCTGTCAGTTTTGAATTGTTTTCCAAATGTTATGGGAAAGATAACGTTTATCTCAAGTACAGATGAAAATGTATACAGTCACCAGGACAATTTATATGTTGTTGCAAACAACCTAAAGTCAACGTATCACTTTTTATTGCACCTGCAGCTTTCAGGAAAAGAAAATATGACCTATTACTTAAAAAAAAACAAACAAAAATAAACAACTGCCCCGAAATAACACAGGTAAGTAGGTTCTTTATAAAATGACAGAAAAAGATAATGTATTTCACTGAGAGTGACATGTAATTTAACAAGTGGCTTCAACTAACTGGTTAAAAAATTAGATAAGCAGACGTCCTCCCCTATATTTTCCTTAAGAAATACACAACTTCTTAACATGAGAAAAGCTTTGTTGTTGTTGTTTTTGAATATTGTTGTATGCAGCATGTTTTCCTTAACTTGGTACGGACTTGGTGAGACAGCAAAGTATTTGGTGATATTATTCCAGATAACACATCAGTGCAGTAGATGCAGTACCTGATGCAACGACTTCTTTCTAAAACACTAGCTGTGTCCCTTTAAATGGACATCAAACATATCACTCATCAAAAATGTAAACAGATGAGCAAGAGAAGGACTGCACATAAAAGAATATTTAAAGTACAACCACTCAGGTATTACCACGGCATGGGACTTAGGTAAGAGTGCAAGTAATCAGCACGTGAAACCGCCGTGAGGGACGTGGGTGCAAGCAAGCGTTAGCAGGTGTGAATGGCCAGCAAGGCAGTTGCCTATTTGCATGTGTGATAACGGCAAACAGACACATGAATTAAGCCCACATCATGAGCACACTCATTATGGAGCCAGGGCAGTCCTAATTTTGAGTTAACTTTGAATTAAAACTACTGATTTAATTAACTGAAACTACTATAGAGCTACTATCGCCCACTTTACCATGCCTACATGTTTAAATTCTGAACTGAAAGGGTTGGTGTAAACAAAATTATCCTCAAGTTGCCAAAATGCAGACTAGCCATTCTCAGTTTATTAATAAAATCGCCCTATAACTCACTACCACTTCATATGCTATTAATGAAGGTATGGGGTATATTGTGTATATGCCTATTTTGATAGGAGTATCAAACAAGATCAAAGACGCGTTCTGCCTAGATGCAGAATACAATCTTGTTTCTTTGATAAAATAATTATCTTTTATTTTTGTTCTTTGAGAGAAAAAGTTTTATTAGAGGACATTTCTCATGTAGCGAAGTAAAATCAGTCACACCCCAGAGCTATTGTGCTTGGAGTAGCATCGTCCAGTTTTACGGAGTAACATAAGCTGAACAGCAGCCCAGCCCCTTGACTACCAGAAGATTCCTGAGAGCTAGATTTAAGATAAAGCAGCAAACAATAACCAGTCTAAACTCTACTAATGTTTGTATGTGCTGTGCTGATACATACACATACTGCTGGGATGTCAGAAATGTTCTGGGAGAGTTAGCTACAGAGCTTCCATCAACTATGCCTATGTAGAAAGGCAGGACTAGGCACAGGATATTTGTTTTTAGTCATGGACTAGATAAAGAAACTTGAGATAATGAGAATTATTATTCAACTCTGAAAAACAGTCAATGAAGACACCATTGTTATTAATTCTTACTTTCAACTGCTTATTGTTTCCTAATTCATTCCACTCTTAGACTCTTAAACATCCTTTATTGGGCTGTTTTTTTTTTTTTTTTTTTTTTTTTTTAACCGGCTTTAAGATTTTTTTTTGAATTGGGTTCCTGCTGCTTTACTTTTCTTCTGGGAGTTATGTTTAGCAAGGTTGTTGAATGACAAAAATGTTATGGTGGTAGATGTCATCTTACAGATAGTCTGATACCAATTCATCCTTATTTTGATTATTACCTGACTGCAGATTGCACTGATTTGCTGTGGTGAAGCAACCCTTTCCCTTTGCTCTCTCAGTTTGAGGACATTGCTATCGCTCTGTCACTTGAGAATTCAACATTCTTTAACTTACAGCACCTCTTTCCTTAAAAATACTCATTCATCTTTAGTTCTCATACCTGGAATATGCCCAGAGTAAGAGCCTTCTGATGTGATTGCAAATTCAGAGGCGGACTATTAGAGCTGAGTTACTTAACATTTATCATTTATCTCAGTGCCACTGAAACCTGGTCAGAAACAGGTTCCTATTTCTCTCTCAATCAGATCCAGATCTTCACTAAGAACAGAATTCAATACTCCACAAAGACTTAAGTCACTTTTTTTTTTTTTTTTTGGATAGGATTCTAGTTTTCCTGAATTAAGAACAAAGCTTCATGGAGGGAATTGGCAGGATGTTGTTATTTGAGCAGGTCTAGCCCAGGCAATTCAGGTCTACGAGCTCCATACATTATGAGCCATACATTACGACCTCTATGACATCCATACATTAGCCCCACGAGGAGACATACAGCGGAGAACTTGTCTCTGAGTTCGTCCTTTCTCTAATGCAGACCTGAGCTCTGGATTTGGCCACACGGAATTTAAGTGTTAATGAAGCACCAGACTCTGTTTTTAAAAATCATTTGTTAATTCAAAACCTTTCAATCTGTGTTTTTTAAGCAAAAAACCCACAATCCTCTTAAATAGGCATCAGGCTGTAAATGATGCTTAGCCGCAGGACTTAATTAAAAAAGAGTACAAGAGAAGTTAAACTTATTCTCCTCAGCAGTTACTTACAGTCACTGTGAAGTGACATAACCTACCAGCCATCTACATGAGAAGTGTAACTAAATTATAGGCATTTCTTTGTTCCACTGTAAATTGACGTGTTCTGACGGGACAGTTCGTTTGCTTTTATTGCTCAACCCCCCCAAGGTCTTCACTGTCTGCTTCTCCACTTGTCTTAAATGTTTGATTAAGCACTGTGAGAATTGTCAGTATTGATAAACTTCTTTCCAGTACATTAAGCACTCTAATCCTTTACATTCCTACTCTATCATCACTGCCAACTAAGTCAGTTTCCTTAGCACTTCATTTTAGGCCAGTATTTGCATTAGAAACGGCCTATAAATAATATTAAAAAAATGAATGTAGTAGCAGGAAAAATTGTTTTTTTTGCATCTACAGAACTCTGACGGATTCTGCATGCAAAAGGCTGTGCTTACTCTTCCGTAATCATAAGGCTGAAATAAATATTTAGTGAGCTAATTAAAAGGGCTAATTAACTCATCGCTTTTTTTTCTAGTTCTATGAAACTTAATTGTGCTGTTGTGCTATTTATTCACCCTTCAATAGCTTGAACTAAACAAATGCCTTTTGATGTCTGCATTGTACTTTGGATTAGATTCTGTGTTTATTTTATGAAAGGCGGTTCAAGTCAGGAAATTCAGAACTTGGCATGAACTGTCGATTTTTTATAATCGATAGGCTCAGCATTTCCAGCTTATTTTTGCCACGTTCCTTTTTCTCCCCTGCTGTTCTAACATTGATGTTTATGTCTCTTAAAGAAGGAATGTGTCAAAACCTATTATTGGTGCAGAAGAGAATTAATTTAGAATGCTATACTGAAAAATGATTATGTTTCGCTTTATCTCCCTTTTCCTTGTCTGAATTCTGGGGATAGAACCACATTTCAGGGAAGCAAGGATATATAGTAAGTGATAAACATTTATATCAAGATGGCATAACCTAAGCTAAGTTTGGAATTTGTTTCCATGAAGATAATGAGGACCCAAGTGTAAGTCAGACAGTCATGCTAGCTAAGAGAATCTGTGGATCCTATTTGTGAATGCTTCCTCAAACTCATATTTTATTTTATCAAAACCAGAAATTCTTATTAATATTTGTCTCTGGTCACATCTTGGAGCTATGAGTACCAGCATGGCTTAGCTGCCCTTGCTGGTGCCCCACAATTTTCCACCAATTCCTACTTTGGTACCTCATGTTCTCTACTTTGTGAATGCAAAATTGTCAACATAAACAGGTAATTTAATGCAAAGCATACCTGGTATCTCAGCGTTCAGTATCACCTAGGAAAATGTTATATATTCACACAAACTTAACTCATCTGCTTATCTTCTCAGATCTGCTACGGAACCATGTAATTTCTACAAATGAAATCGTTAGGTGCTTATATTTGTTCTTAGCAAAGACTGACCAAGCTCAGCCTATCATTTGTGTGTTTTTCTCTTTAAAAGATGATTTGGAAATGCCACATCCAACACAGGGATGAATAACAGTTGTTAGTCAGGCCAAAAACATAAACGACAGGTGCCCACACTATAATCTGCACACAGACATTGCTTCAAGGAAGAGCAGTAGATATTTTGCCTGAATAAAGGCAAGAGGATCAGGCCCCACCATGCAATTTTATATGAAAATGAAGGGGATGAGATACTTCTGTCAGGCTCATTTAAAATAAAATAGGAGGACTGCCTTTTGTCTGCACTGCTAATAAGAAAAATATGCCAGAATAGAAGGTAATTGCAATAAGGTATGTCCTCATTTTTCTCAATTTTCTGCAGTTTTCTTTGATACGATTACAGATGTCATATATAAATGCTTCTTCTTCAGGGTGGATTTATTAATTCTGGAGATGTACATCCTTCTCATACATATAAGAAGTGACTATCGAGATACTGGGGAAGAAAAGGGGTAGAGAGACATACAGAAAACAGGCAGTGCAGCAAAGAACATTGCGTCTGCAGTGTTCCTCATAAATAACAGGAATCACACAGAATTGCCCAAGATTATTTTAATGGCTCGACCCTTGTGCTGTTATGGTAATTACACAGGGAGTTTTAAGCACCTCCATCAGGGAAATTATGCACTGCAATAGTAAAATTTTATAATGAATTTCATTTGTTATTTAAAATTCTTTATTAGAACTTTGGGAATTAACAGTTCCAGGACTTTTTTTTTTTTTTTTTTTTTTTTTTCCCCCTCAAGAACCATAAACAGTGTTTGTAAAAAGAAGGCAGAACATAGGCAGTACATCTAAAATTGATTTAACTTGATCAATTTCAGTGAAATAGTTCTGATTTACCCCAAATGAATTCCTGGTTCATTTTTCTGTATGTGGGAGGTAACTTAGTTTAGGATGAAAAGCTCGTGGATACACAGGGAAATGCCTTGTGGCAGTTAAGTCCATTTAAAATCCACTGTTTTGTCTACTGGGGAATCACTTGAAGTTACATTTGCCCAGACTTTTCCAGTCTGACCTTTCCTTCCCTGTAGGAAAATCCACCCAGGAAGCATTTGGGAATTAATATCTTTGCCTCTGATTTCTGGCCATGTAGCAGTTAGGTCGGAGCAGGAGCTGATTAAGCAGTGTGCCACACCTGGGCAAGTGTCCCTGGTGGTTCCTGGAAGCCTGCGATGTCTGGATTTCTGTCACAATCAGGGATGTCTCTGGCAACCCTGGTGCTCTGCTGCATCACTGTAATTCTCTGTTCAGACTGAGGAACTGAGTAACAGGTTTTTGGATTTTTTTTGACCTTCCTACCTTCTGCAGCAAGCTAAAGACACAGAAATAGTGACTCCTGCCCCTGTTTTCCACAGAGCTGCTGCTCCATCAGAGCAGAGTTTCCCTTTGCTACCTGCAATACCCAAGACCACGCTGCCTCAGGCTTTCCTTCATCAGTTAATACTTAACTTTGCAATTAATTACATTCAATACAAAAACTAACTTGCATGCTACTTACTGTTTAGGGAATGAAACAGTCATTGTACAGCTAAACAAACAGAAATAAAAGGCCTGTTTGCAGAGTAGTGGTTGTGTTGGCAGGCAAGGTCCTCTCTGAGAACAGTCTGACTTCGTGGGTAGCTATCCCAGAGGTGAAAAGCTGTAAGAGTTTATCTGCATGGAGAGCTGGTCTCATCTAACTCTCTGTAAATTTGTACCATTGCTTAAAGCTCCTTTGCTACCTCTCATAGACAAGCCCCAAGTTCTTCGTAAAAATGCCATTCCTTCCCTACTGGGAATCTTCTGCCTTTTTAAAGCCATATATTAAAGACACATTAGAGGAAAACCCTCAAAGGCTCTGAAATAGATGTAAACAAAAATGCCAGAGTATTTTATACACAAGAAAATAATGACACAAAAGTTTTTCATGAATGATAACATCACTGCTCGTATCATAGTAAATTAATAACATCACTCAAGCACCTGCCTAAGCCAGAAGTCTTTCCAAGAGACTAAGCGTAACCTCTCTCATTAAATCAGCATTCAGAGGGCTAACTAGCAGATGCTGCTGACATGAACCCAAATGTAATCTCTTTAACCTTGTCCTGTGGGGAGCAGACAAGTCATGACCGAGTAATTCCAGCTAAATTAGATTTCATGTGAAAGTGTATAATCTAAATTAAATTTGATTAAAATGATTCACTCATTTGTGTTTGCTTTTAAATGTCCTAATGTAGCCAAGGTGACCAATTTTTGTTAACCTGTATAATCAGATTTAAAAAATTTTATATATACTTGGATTGAGACTTTTTATCCAGCAGATTTTTTTCTGAATTAATCATATTTCTCTTGGAATATTCCTGGTAGATTAGATGTTTTCTATTCCTATAGGAACTTATAATTCTAGGGTACATGTTAGCAGTGAAAATGGTGAAATATAGCTGTGTGGCGGCTATGAGGACGTGATGTACAATATCCAAATGTAACTGCAAAGAGTGAAATCAGTGCACCAGCTGAGGAGAGGACAACATCAAACGCGAAAGGTTGCAAAATAGGTGAATTTGGCCAGGGAGAGATTTTTTTCTGCTCTCTTATCCCCAAGCCCGTTTAGTGAGAGGCTTTGCTCGGAATACACTCAGCGCAGCAATAGGAGTGGAATTTGCTGCTGCCTGTTTGTGTGGTGATAAATTTCCTGGGCTTAACCCCTTCATGTCCTCTTCCCCTATCCGGAAATTATGGGGGGGGGGGGGGGGTGTGTGTGTGAATCTATCTCGATGACTTTATTACATTCTTAAATTTCGGCTGAATACTGCTAGCACTGGTCAGTGGCTGTATTATCAAAACTGACTAGAGTCTGCAATCAATAAACAATGTATCGGTGCTGATTAAGCCTCACTAAATTATCATGATTATTTTCTTAATACACAAACCTGGGGTTACAATGTGCTGAACATAATTGTTTTACTTTTAGTGGGAAGAAGATGAAGGTCCCTATACATAAATTTCTGTAATTTTGGGAAAGAAGTAGCTATTATCCCTTTTTTTTTTTAATTTCAGATATCATTTCTTTTATGATTTTCCCCCCCTTTTTTTTAATTTGACAGATGTGGAAGAATGCACGGTTATGTTAGCAGAAAAAGGCTGCAGTTAAAAAAGGAAACCAACACGTAGCATCAGCCACTGTCATCCAAGCGAGGCTGCTGGGTAATCCTCATGCTGAACTGCACATGTTAAACTTCTAATCACTTCAGGTATCTACACCACAATACCAGAATAATTTAAAAGGAATGAGATGCCCAGTGTTTATTTGGAATTTGATTTGTTTGCTCAGAGTGCCTTCCTAGCCTTAATTATTACAACTACAGCTCTGATTATTATATGAGTGTTTTCACCTCACGAGACTCTGTGTAGGCCAGATAGCTTGCTAAGCCTGTTCCTTGCTATGCAGCAAAACCCTGTAGCCCAAGTTGAATTTTAAGCTGGGAATATCTTTACAGATTTAAATGGGATTCCCCACAATCAGTGTGAGTGAAAACTAAGCGTGAGTTTATGGCCTTTTCTGGAGTGGAGCTTATGAAAACTTTCTGCTTCCTTAACAACCACCACTGAAAGCTACTCTACAGTGCTCATCAACTCACCACATTCTCTGTGCAGAGAGTATCTCTGGTGTTAAAACTCTTGTGAAGGGGATAAAGGCATGAGTAAAAACACACCTCTGTGCATTCCCACTGGAAACAAAGCATTTCCAGGCCAGCATCCATGCTGGTTCTGGGCCAAGTGGTTTCTTTGCCCTTCTAGCTTTACTAAGTGGGGGGAAGAGAAAACAACATAGACTGTTTATCTCCTCCACAGCGTCTCCCTCTCTCTCGTTTCTTCCTGTCATAACAAACAAACAAACAAAACTTTGCTGATATTTTCTGGAATAGTTATTTTGTTGAACATCTCAAAAAAAGATTGGTTCCGTTTTTCTGATTTATTTTTATTATTTTTACTAGGCATAGACTCGGTGGAAACTATCCACATTCCAAAGATATGGCATTTAAAATAACCAAAGCATGAAACAAAGTAAATTAAAACTACCCCAATGACAGACTTCTGTAGTTTCTAATCTATTTTTGTTGTGCATGGACCATTCATATTGGCCTATCAAACAGCAAAACTGTAGCTGCTAACTTGACTAGCTTCTAATCCCTGCTTTTCACACCTTGAGTCATCTGTCTTCCTCTTCATTCTCAACATCAGTGCTAGGACCTTGCAAAGCTCTTACACACATGCTGAATTTTACATACATACTAAGCTCTAGTTAATCTAGTGTGTGGAACTCAATCAAACATGAGTTTAAAATTAAGTTACTCAAGCTGCTCTGCTCTTGTAACGCCCCTTCAATCATACTTAAAAAGTTTATAATATTCCTTCAATCCTTCCTCTGTTTTATGAATGCCCAGTGCTCTTCCACTGAATCTTTGGAAACTACTCAAGAAGGTATCAAAAGTAAAGAAAAAAGAATGAGTATCTTTTAATAAATCAGACAGTCTAATATCACATCCTCACTACAGTTTTATATTTGGAGAGTTTGTGACCAGAAAAAGTTAAGTCCTTTGCAGAATTGTTTTAAATCTTAAACAATAACCAGTCATTTCTAATAAAAAGAATAGCTCTTTATTTTTAATATCTGAAAGATTGAACCCTTCATCATGATTAATAAAGTCTGGTTGTTATCTACTTTTGTCATAAAAATTGATATACAAAAAGAAAGAGTCTGAAAAAAAAATAAAGGTAAAACGTTAGTATGAACATTTGTACTTACACTGCTAATTAAAAGACTTAACTTATTAGCCTGTAAGTGGCAAAAAAAGAAACAAACAAGTATAATTTGCTAGATTAATTTTATGTTCTGTTCTATTTAATCAAACTATACCTTTCGTGAAAATGACAAATCTCAGTTGTCAGACGAGGGTTGATAAGAAAGATAAAGGTCATATATTTTAATGTCATAGAAGGTCTTATTAAAGGAACCCTAATTACATTAGGTATCCATGAAACATTAATTAAATACTGTCTGAAATAATTAGGTCCAAGTTACTGATGGTTTAATTAAACTCAGTTTTTTATTTTATAACAAAACTACAGGTCCGGTATCAGTCTGTTGGCAGGATAATTGATAATATGTCAGAAGAGCAAAATAGTAACCTTGACCAGCCACACAGGAAGGACACTGTGGTGAGCAGGTTGTCCTGCTTGCTATCCACCTCATGGAGATGAAAACACAGAAAGGGCAAGATTTATTTCAAAGACTGCACAAGTCAGAAGAAAAATATCTGTATTTGCTCATACTCTCTACCTGAGTAAACTGCCACAGAAAAGCAGATGGGAGGCCCTGATCTGTAACCCTGCAGAGATTCCTTGCCAATTGCTTGTCTTACAGAGTCATAAGACATTTAAACATGGGGCAGAAGCACACCAGAAAACCTGGTCTTCTTTGTCTACCATATGCCCCAAGAAGTTGCAAGCCCTTTGCTCATTCCCCTGTACATGAAAAATAATTATTGAGTTTTAATAAACAAGCGATTCTGTTGCATATAGAGGTCCGGCCAACTGCACAGCAGGAGTACAAGGAACGAACAGAATAACTACAGAAACGCAAAATATCCCCATGAGAGTTTTACAAACCGGAGACAGTCCTGTGTGCCCTGTAAAGAGTCAAACTTCTTCAAGATCAGCAGTCACCAAGGGTTACCCAGGTAGCTTAAATGTCATGTCTAGGTAAGATCAGTGTCTATTTAAGACATTTCAGAATACAGATTATCCTGGAAGCTAACAAAGCTCACACGTAGGGTTGTAGATAAAGAAAACAAGGGAGTCTCCTGGTAATTTGCATGGTTCCTACGAATCACTTTCCACATAGAGCATTTTGAAAAAATGTAAACTTGTCAGTATACATGCAATTAAGAAGATAAAATGAAAAAAAAAAAAAAAAAAGAGAAAGCAGACGAGAAACTTCTCCTTACTTCGTACTGCACGGAGTAAAGATCAGCTAACAAAGAATCACATTTTCTTTATCCTCTGGATAAACTTACCTGAATTCTGTGTCCGCTGGAAACAACAGATCACTGAAGAGCATATTTCAGCATGGATAAGTCACATACATGCAAAGGATCAAAATTTCATCACAATTATCAGTGGCAAGAGGTTTTTGGACCACGGTCATTATTACAGCACCTAATGAATACCCATATTGTAAAAGAACAATGTGCATCCTTTCAAACTGCCGAGATAATACCAAGATATCAACTCAGTAACAAGTCAGTCTCCTAAGTCCAACAAGACAGTTTGCAATAAATTTAACAGCTAACTTGTCCATTGGGCACTTCTGCAAAGGCAGAGTGTTTTATGTATTGTATATTAAAAAATATGACAGCTGTATTGGACACTGTACCTTTGCTGTTGCCTTCACATCTTCCTCCAGTTGTTCATCGAACATTTCTCTTAGACTTTCTCAGTCTTGAGTCTTCTCTCATTAAAGATGAAGACTGAAATACAAAGAAAGTCTCTTTTTAAAATCAAATGCATTTGTTTTGTTTTAAAAAAGGCTTTGTTAAAGACATTCAGAAGTGAAAAAAAAAAAAAAGGAAGTTAAGATTTCATTCTTCTCCCTGCAAATTCTGTATTACATTGATTCCCAATTACGATGTCAAACAGTACGATTTCTTACCCTACCACATCATTTGTGACAGCTGTGTAATCCCGCCTGTGTAGAAATCTTTCACCCTTTAAGGTAAAAATATTTTTTTATATGAAGCTTTACATTCTTCTGCCCTGACAGGCACTGTTACAGTAATCAGTTTAACAGTGTTTTTAACTAGCAACTATATGGTGTTTCAAAATTACTAAAACCATACACATACTAGGTACTAATGAGCAATGGCAAAATTAGACTTACAGCTCCACAGATTTGTTATGATTCTTCAGCATCACAGTACAGGTATGCAAATGGCAGTTTTTATTCCTAAGTTTTATTTTCCATCAAAATAAATTGCCTTTTGAGATACTTTTGAGCCACTTTTTAAAATACAGGTATCTTTAATGTGTTCGACAGGAATGTAATTGGGTAAATGCCTCTGCATAAGGTTTACAGAATTTATATAGCGAAGAGGTTAAAATCTGTGAAATAATGTCTATTATGCACATCTATTGCCCTTTTTTTTTGCTTATGCACATATGCACACACACACACACATATTGTCAAGTATTTAATGGTCATTGTTTGTCCGCTGACAGTTTACAGACAAAGCAGACACAGGCATAAAAAAGAGGCTAGGATTTGGGACAAAGAGACCAGCAGATGAATTAATGGGAAACTAACAGCCTGCTGTCAAACAGGATAATGTCCAGCACCTAGCTCTTCTTTCCAGAGGGATACTCCACATCTTAGCAGTGTGTTCTGCTGGATAATGCCTGCTTCCCTGTTGAACACATTTTCCGAAGCCGGATATGCAGGAACTTTTCCCATACACAGTATGGGAAATAGTGATAATACATAGTATTATGCTCCCTGCCTGCAGCTTCTCAGAGTCTCAGGCATTAACAGCATGCTTTGGGGTCCTTGCTGGTATTTGTGTACTTTGGGAGTCTTTTTCTCCTTGACAGAAAAAAATATTAAGAACCTGACACGTGCTACGTGTTGAAGACACTAATTAATCTGTTAAACAAAGCAGTGGGGCAGATACTGTCCTCCTAATTGAGCCAAAATACACACAGTGTAAATTTTGCATCTGTTAATGCTCCCCAAAGGGACAGTACTGTAGAGCACTGAATACTACTAGACTGTGCAATGCAGGATTGTATGCTATTTTTCAGTCTATTCATTTAGAAGAAATGATCTCTCAAATTAACTCAGTTCAAACTGACAAGAGCTGTCAACAAATGAGCTGCTGAGTGAAAGGAAAACAGTAGCTTGTGTTTTACCTGTTGTGCCACCTGCTAAGTGAAATGCATGCACAGCTCTATACTGTTGGGAAATCCACGTGTTTCCTGAAAACCCAGCCTAGAAAATTAGCTTCCATTCAAGATACTCTAGTGACTGAGTTTATTTAAGATAAATTACAATTTTCCCATATGCAAAATAAAATGGGACTATGAAGGCTAACAGCTAGCAAAAAAGGGATATAAACACTTAATGTACTATAGATTCTAGACAGAAACAAGCTCATATATTCACAGGAACATCAGCAACATAGATTACTTAAAAATCCACAAATTGTGCACATATTTGCTATATTTTTCCCACATATTTTTAAATACTGCTTCTGGTCTTTAAAAGCTATGCAGATCAAGTACGGATTTCTTTATGTGAGCAAAGATGTTCTGTTAGAGAGGTTGCAGGACACACAGCTCCCCCCAAACCGTAAAGTCTACAAAACAATCTAGTAGAAGCAGATCTACAATTAACAAACAAATCTGACAAGTCAGCTGCTGGATCTTTCCTTATTTTTCCATTACAAGCACTTACCTGATGTCTTGTGCAATATGCTATAAAGATATTTCCTAAAAGAATCTGGCAAATGAATTATGTAGCTGAAATGTAATAACGAAGGTAGAAATTTGTCCTGTTATCAGTCACACACATTCAAGCAGAAGCCCAGTGCAGCACAGCAGATAGAACTATAAGCTCTGGGATCTTCTCATTCAACCAAGATTGCTTCATACAAAAGTTGACAATACACTACCGAAAGCCATTGTTGATATTCAACATTTTTTAAATAGCTGAACAGAATAGACAATAAGGCATGAAGGAAAACTTGGATAGGAGGCTGGCCTGGAGTCTGGGTTCAGAAAGGGAAAAACATGAAAACGGACAACAAATATGTGATTCGCATTTTTTAACTGACATGTGTGTTGTCTATTAACTGATCCTTGCTCTGCTGAAATTTCACCACTTTTAAAGGAAAGAGAATACATGCATGATATTATTTTTGATCTGCTATAGGCTATGCAGTTTTAAATACTGGCAATGAAAGCAACATATTTTAAGTGTCATACACCAAAAGCTTCCATGATTCACATACACCATTTGCTAATGTAAATTAAGGAATTTGCAAAATCACTGAAAGACCCTCCCATTTTTTGTTAGTGAGCCCTTCACCCAAGTTGAGATTATATGTTTCAGTAATTGCATCAGAAAAAGGATTCATGGGAAATACTTTTTAAATTTATGAAAAAACAAGTCTATTTTCCATTATCGCCTACTCCTCCCATTTCCTCAGTAACAAGAGATGAAATCACTATGTCCATTACAGTGCTTGAGCAAGTCCATAAAATGGTAGATTTCTTAGTATCTCAGATAATTGTTTACTTAATTAGCTGTTTGTGTTGTGTTTCCCTGAGATTTAAAAGCCAAGAGGGTAAAATTCTACTCTGTGTATCTCTTCTGAAAAACAGAATCAGTGTAAGTAGATCATAATGCGTTGACACCCTGGGGTACCTTGTGCAGATATTAAGCACACTTTGTTTAGCAGCTGCTTTGGACACATATGAGTCTACACAATTTTAATTCTTGAAAATCCAGCTATTCCAGCAGAACATTCTACTTCACTCTGCGGCTCAGGAGTTTGGCTGCGTCTTATTCTGCTTTAGTTTTCCCTACACTCTTCTCCCATGTTATTTTCACTTCCTTACTCCTTTCTCCAAGTTTCTCGGGAGAACACTCCATTATTTAGAAGCACATGGAGCATTTAAAGATATATGCTGGCAGAATAATTCAGCAGGTGTTTCTGTTATCCTGGCTGTATTATCCACTAATTCTCATCTTGAATTTTGAATGGAAAATGTACCTTTGCTTTTATAGTGCATTCTTCCCTCCTGTTTTCACCCAGTCCCCTTGGGTGTATTGCTAGAATTTAGACATTACCCGGGTTCACTTGGCTTGCTCAAGGAGAGGACATTACTTGATTTGTCTACAATACATCTGAGCTACTTGTTTCAGGGAAGTGTGAAGCTCCAGGGGCGTTCAAGACTTGGCATCAACACGTTGTCCTCTTCGGCTGTTGACTTCTAAATATGTCCGCGGTGGAAGATATTTTAAATGGCCAACTGTTTATGAAGTAGTACTAATGAAAAAACCTTGTTCTAAATGCCAGGCTGCTCTCCAAAGGTAAGTGAGAAGAAATCAGAACATGACCCTAGGCTCTCCTTATGTTTCACCCAAATCTATGAACCACTGTACACCTCAGCTTTAGCCTGGGCAGAGGATTTGAATAAACAAAGGAATTAACCACTAGTTTTCTAAGTTAGGCTCCTCTTATGCTATTACACAGATGTTATTAAATACACTGTCTGTTTAAAATGTACCTACTCTTAAAAGGATCAGAAATTCTCTTCTCACCCCCCTTTTGTTTCATGCAGTGGGATTCTAAAATTGTCAGTAACAATTCTGTAACTTATGTCTACAAGAAAATTGCAGTTTTATCCTTCTGAAGCAAAAGGATTATTTTACTACATAGTTCCATATTCATCTCTGAAAATCACTTACTAGGTTGCTCTTGGCAAATTCACAGGCTGCAGTTGTCAGGACTATCACAAAGTTGTATGCAACATCAATTTAACGATAACATTACACTGGTTTTCTATCTCCTAGTCTTCCATGGAGCCCGTGAATTTGTGGGAAAAAGATATTCAATACCAACGTATTCATGAACAATGAAGAAAATGACAGATCTGAGCTCTGAGGACATAACATACACCTTGTCCACATTTCATTTGGATTCTTTCAAATGATTGCCAATCCTACTTCCAGATAAGTATAGAACATTACATGTATTCAGTAACTGCTTAAATTATTTTAAAGTTTTAGGTTACTACTTTAATTGCAAAGTCTTCATTTTCCTTCCTTAGTAAAGCCACAATATGAATTCCTTTCTCATTGTTAGAATTTTCTGTGATATAAGCCTGCAATAATTTAGCATTCAACCGCACTGAATCCTATTATGAAGTCTCATCTTATATCACACAAAGTATATCTGAGAATAACCCATAAAATGCTTAGCTTGTAAGGACAGGGAGCTTGTCATCTCTTTAATTTGATCACTAAAGTGAAAATTTGGATACAAAAGTTGGACTACAATGGCAAGATAATGCAAAATATCCTGATTTTTAAAATGAGTGACATGCTAAGCCGTTCAGAGATGGAGATATGCATGACCTTCACAGAAGTTAATTAAATATTGAGGGAAAAAACCTCAAACTGTTCTTTTCTAAGAAGCTGGTATTTCAAAAGTCCCTGACCCTAGCTAATGGATGGGACAGCCCAGCATGTCTGCTATTGCCTGTGCAAGGTCCCCTTGAATAATTTCTGTCCGGAGATGGCCAGACAGACCTGCCCTCTGTTGCTCAGATTTTTCCTTGTCTCAAAGTAATCCTCTCTAGCCCATCCAGACGTGACTTTGGGTTAGACTGAGTATTTTGTCTGCTTGCAAGAAATTATGGGCAAATCCTAAATGGGAGATTTGTTTTGACTCTGAAATATTATCTGATATTATCAAATAGCTTATATTTGCAAAAAAAAATGTATATACTGAGTATTTGAGTTTCTGAATTCTTCTACAGCTACAAAAATAAGTGTTAGAAATCACGTATTACACAAACCACCGTTTTCTGTTTCCTTGAAGGAATAAGGAAAACAGTAACTGTAGGAAATCAGGACACCTCCAGCAGTCTGTGCAGTGTTCTGGTGCTAGGGGCAAAACCAGGGAGCTGGTTCAAGCGCAGGCTTTCGTGCGCCGCGCCACAGTAGCCCCCAGGGGACAGGCCACGCGCTGCCACGGCCCGGAGGGCCCTGGGCGCCTCGGGCAGGGGAGCGGGATGGGATGGGATGGGATGGGATGGGATGGGATGGGATGGGATGGGATGGGATGGGATGGGATGGGATGGGATGGGATGGGACCTCCTGCTCCTCCAGGCCCCACAGCCTGGGCTTGAGAGGCCTCTCCCAGGGAAGGCAGCGCAAGCCTGGGATGATCCCAAGGAAAGTTTTATGTCAATGAACTGGCATTTGCTGATAAAAAAAACATTTTGTTTAAACAACAGTTGATAAGTGTAATGGTACATGGAGGTTTCAGGATCAGTGGAAAGGTATTTTCCACTGTTAGAAACTGTACTTATAAGAAGCATTACAAGCCCGTTTCAACTGAGAGAAGAGGCTAACAATGAGCAGGTAAATATAAGCTGCTCACAGAGAGACACAGATGTTTTTCCCTAGCACAACTGTGGGGCTCAAGACATGGAGGTGGACTTGAGGGGAAAAGAGGCAATAAACAGTGGATTCTTCCTTTTTTTTTTTTTTTTTTTTTTTTTCAATAAATTTTCATAAAAATATCTACCAAAAAAAAGCCAAGTTACCAGCAGTGCTGGATATTACAATGTATTTGATTAATTTTTTCTTTCTTTAATACAAAATTGTCAGATAATCTTGTTCTGTAAAAATACTACATTTTAAAATTCACCGTGGAGTTGTCAGGCACCCACAGCCTCTTAGAGCTGGAGCTGGTACTGAGCTTGTGCTCCTTGTCAAAATTTAATGAGACGACCAGTTCTAAAATAATTGAATTTTCATATCAGAGCGAACCAGGATTACTCACACAATAAAAATGCTGAGTCCTGTACTGTTACTGGCAAATACCTTTTGCTTTGCTCATGAAATCAGTATGTAAATGTTCAGGGTTTGTATTTAAGGCATCTTATGCATTTAGAGTTGTAGTACTAGCAATAATTTCAAATGTGCTGTTGATAAGTAGCTTTTATTTTTTTTAATAATGTTCGAACTGTAATTTGTTTGGTATATCAGGATAAGCATGTGGTTTATATTTTATATAAATGTTAATGCAGTTGCAGTTTAATTATATTTATTAACTTTTAGTATTTCCAAAGTAGAATTTAAAGATAACTGCATCAGATTGTCTTGCTTTCATGGAATACTTAAAGGTCTCTATCTCTTCTGACCTAGGACTTTAAGAACTGTCCAGAAAGTTAATGCCTGCCACAGTAGATGAGTATGTGTGGAGCAGTGAGGCATCAAGAGGGCAACTGACCCCAACTTGCAGGGTGAAATGAAAGAGACAAACTCCCCATCTGAAATACAGTAGGACTAAAAAGCAACCAAACAGAAACTCTCCCTCAGGATTATTTAAATTCATGCTTCAAGCAAAAATAAAATGTACCTCAACAATACAGAGATTGGCACTACACAAATAGCAAGTGGAACTGATTAGGTGGCTTCTGGATAAGTTTTTAGATTGAATATATGTCATTTCAGGTGGTTATTTTACAGCTTTCCAGAGGATATTAAGAAATGTGAGGAAAAAAAATTGCAAAAGTAAGGCTATCTAAACTTTACAGAGAGGTCATATGTCTTGTGACTCCATTAGCAACAGGAATTTTGCAGGGTTGTCTGCAAAGTTTTGTCAATTTTAAGTGTGTGACAAATTAGCTATAAATCACCAGGGAGAGGCAAAATGTAAGGCTCCTCTTTTAAATTTTGACCCACATCCCACCAACCAGGTAGCATATATACCTCTTTACATTATTACATCAACTATATATCTACATAATTTGCTAAACCTGAATTTTGATAGAAAGAAGGCGGAGTTTCTCAGAGGAAGAACAGTGATAAGGCTGATATTATACTACAATTTCTTTAGGAAAAAGATTCCTTGTTAACGGAAGCTCTATTTAATTTCTAAATCCAATTAATTATGTGTTTTCTATCAAGAAACCATGAGAAGCGATTGGTACTAAGATATTACAGATATGCACTGGATATTACAGATATGAACTTTCAAAATAGACTTACTTCATTTATGGCCGTTCAAATAAATACCAAGCCATTCACTGCATTTCTATGGATCTCGAAGAGCAGGGGTAAGGGCCAGGAACATACCAGCTTGTCATCATCATTAACACTTCAGGCAGTTAGCAACACATGTCATTTCACTTCCCTTAGGAGCTCACTTAGTTTAGTAGATGTTCTCCTCTGGCTATAGTTGCCTAGATATGTGACAGAAAATCCACAAAGGAGGGATGAATTCGGAAGATCTTCTGTCAGGTCTCAAACGGCTTGTGAGGCAAATTCCACATTTTAAGGCATCATCATAAAAGATGAACTGAACAAAAATCTTTTCCATGGCTGTCATTCTGCATCCTCCACTCAGGAAGGGCACTGACTTTTGACCTTAAGCAAAGTAAAAAATGCAGGAAAGATGCAATGTAAGAGCCCAGCTACTGTGCTTGACTTCTATGATGGTAGAGAGCTCTGGTAAGAATTTTGGAAGACTTGTTTGATGAGGTTTTACTAAAAACTGAGATCATCTGTTCTCACAGACAATATTTTTTTTGTCTCAACTGGAAGAAGTGACATAGCCAAGACTCTGGACCTGCCCAGTTTGGACCTTCTTGTGCTTTCATTCACCTCTGTGTGCCGAATACGTTCCCTTATTATGCTTGGGTCTTACTATCTTAATGAATATATATATATATAATAAATATGCAGGATAATTAGCAATGTTTTTTAATATTTTCTTTTTTTTTCATTTAGTAAGTTTTTTAACATCAAGAAGGGCAGACTAGAAGTTGGAAACCACTAGCGACAAGAGGAAAAAGCTCAGAATGAAACAAACCAGCCACATTTAACCACCTTTGATCTCCCACAAGTCGCTGTGTGGCAGACTCAAGGCAAGGCCTTCTCTGACTTCTTGATAACTGAATGAGTGATTATCCTCTGTGTTAATGGGCAAAGATATAAAAAACTCTTCCATATGTACAGAATATTCATGAGGGGCTGCACAAACTGAGATAAGACTATAAGATGCTGCAAGCAATCACTTATAAATACAGTGTGAAAAAATATTAAGACTCTGGGACACTGTTGGACTTGGGATCTCTGTGAAGAAGAGAGGGAGGAAGGCAGCTCTACTGACATCTAATTTATGGGCCAGAGAGAAGACCTGCTTCCAGTGAAGTTCCCAAGAGTTTCACTGGTTAAGCGCATTTGGCTACATGGTTATTTCAACTATTTCATGTCAGGACTGTAAGATGGTAACAGACATCACGAATCTCAGTGTTTTTAAGGAAGTGAAAGTCAGAACTCACTGTCATCAACGTTAAGCAGTGGTATGTCCAGCCATAGACCCAGGCACCATAAAAGGTCAATCTGAAGAAAAACCCCACATGCCAACTCCGATGTGGTACTGACTTAGCAGGAGGTCTGAGATGACCCAGCAGTTGCTTTGCTGCTTACTCCATGGTTGGGCCAGGCCAGAGGGAAGAGAAGTAAAGCACCACGATCAAGCTGATCCATCAAATCCAAGACAAATAGTTCTATCCTCCTGTCACCGTTTGCTATTTCAACGTTTTTCCCATGTGAACTGAACTTGCGGAAGAAAGGACAGTGGGAGACACTGTGGTGTATGTCTGCTACAGGCCACCTTACCAGGAGGAGGAGGAGGTTGACGAGGCCTTCTACAGGCAGCTGGAAGTTGCCTCATGGTCACAGGCCCTGATTCTTATGGGGGACTTTAACTACTCTGACATCAGCTGGAAAGATAGCACAGCGAGGCACGAACAGTCCTGGAAGTTTCTGCAGTGGGTCGATGACAACTTTTTGACGCAGGTTGTTGAGGAGCTGACGAGGAGAGGTGGGTTAATGGACCTCGTACTAACAGAGAGGGCCTTGTTGAAGATGTGAAGGTGGGGGGCAGCCTTGGCTGCAGTGATCATGAGTTGGTGGAGTTCAAGATCCAACAAGGAGGAGGCAGGGCAGTAAGTAGCTTTGCGACCCTGGACTTCAGGAGGGCCAACTTTAGCCTCTTCAGAGACCTGCTTGGAAAGATCCCATGGACTAGGGCTCTTAAAGGAAGAGGGGCGCAGGAGAGCTGCTTAGTTTTCAAGTGGCATTTCCTCCATGCCCAGCAGCAGTGCATCCCTGTGCATAAGAAGTCAGGCAGAGGGGGCAGGAGACCTGTGTGGATGAGCAGGGAGCTCCTGGCAAAACTCCAGCAGAAGAAAGCAGTATACAGAATGTGGAAGAAAGGACAGGCCCCTTGGGAGAAATACAAGAATGTCGTCAGAAAATGCAGGGAAGCAAAGCTAAGGCACATTCAGAATTAAATCTGGTAAGGAATGTTAAAAGTAACAAGAACTTCTTCAAATATTTTAACAGCAAAAGGAAGGTCAGGCAAAATGTGGGTCCACTAGTGAACGAGGTGGGTACCCTGATTATGAAAAACACGGAGAAAGCAGAGCTGCTGAATGCTGCCTTTGCTTCGGTGTTTGTCAGGGGCAGCCTTCTAGAATCTCAGGCCCTAGGGAGACAACGAGAGAGCTGGAGAGAGGAAGAGTTGCCCCAGGTAGAGGAAGAGTGGGTCAGAGAGCACCTAAGGAAACCTGACACCCACAAATCCTTGGGCCCTGATGGGATGCACCCCAGAGTGTTGCGGGAACTGGCGAATGTCATAGCCAAGACGCTCGCCAACATCTTCAAAAGGTCCTGGAGAATGGGGGAGGTGCCGGAGGACTGGAAGAAAGCCAACTTCACTCCAGTCTTCAAACCAGAGTGACCCAGGCAACTACAGGCCGGTAAGCCTCACCTCCATCCCGAGAAAAGTGATGGAACAGCTCACCCTGGCTCCTATCTCCAGACACGTGGAGGAGAAGGTGCTCAGGAGTAGCCAGCATGGATTCATCAAGGGGAAATCATGCTTGACTAACTTGATCGCCTTCTGTGAGGGAGTGACTGGCTGGATAGGTGAGGGCAGGGCAGTGGATGTCGTCTATCTGTACTTGAGCAAGGCTTTTGACACYGTCCCTCACAGCATCCTCCTGGGCAAGCTCCAAAGGTGTGGGATGACTGGACGGGAAGGTGGATTAGGAATTGGTTCAATGGCAGGGCGCAGAGAGTGGTAGTGGTGCAGAGTCCAGTTGGAGGCCTGTAGTTAACGGTGTCCCCCAGGGGTCAGTCCTCGATCCGGTCCTGTTCAACTTATTCATTAACGACCTGCATGAAGGGCTGGAGTGCTCCCTCAGCAAGGTTGCTGATGATCCAAAACTGGGAGCAACAGCTGATAGCCCTGAGGGCTGTGCTGCCACCCAGAGGGACCTGGACAGACTGGACAACTGGGCAGTGAGAAATCTCATGAAGTTCAACAGGGGCAAGTGCAGGGTCCTGCACTTGGGGAGGAATAACCCCGGACACCAGTACAGATTAGGGGTTGACCTGCTAGAGAGCAGCACCGCAGAGAGGGACCTGGGCATCAGGGTGGATGACAAGATGACCATGAGGCAGCAGTGTGCCCTGGTGGCCAAGAAGACCAATAGGATCCTGGGATGCATTGAGAAGAGCATCTCCAGCAGGTCGAGGGAGGTGATTGTCCACCTTTACACAGCCCTGGTGAGGCCACATCTGGAATCCTGTGTCCAGTTCTGGGCTTCCCAGTACAAGAGGGATGTGGAGCTGCTGGACAGAGTCCAGCGCAGGGCTACGAGGATGATCAGAGCCTAGAACATCTGCCCAATCAGGAAAGGCTGAGAGAGCTGGATCTGTTCAGCCTGGAGAAGAGAAGGCTGAGGGGGAAACTGGTCAGTGTGTATGAATACCTGAAGGGAGGCAGTGAGGAGGAGGGGGCGGCCTCTTTTCAGTGGTGGACAGTGATAGGACTAGAGGAAATGGCCACAAACTGAGGTATCAAAAGTTCCACAGGAACTTAAGAAAAAATTTTGTAACAGTGAAGGTGACAGAGCACTGGAATGAGCTGCCCAGAGAGGTTGTGCAGTTTTCTTCTTTGGACATCTTTAAAACCTGCTTGGATGCAGCCCTGTGCCACGTGCTCTAGGTGATCCTGCATGTGCAGGCGGGTTGGACTAGATGACCTCTGAGGTCCCTTCCAACCTTAAGCATTCTATGATTCTATGAAAACATTAAATCATGTAAATTTTTGTAAATCAACTATCTGAATATATATCCAGGTTTGCTTCAGTCAAATCTTAAGGTAATTTTGAGACGTTTTATTTCATTTTCGATTTTAACACTTCTCAATCTTTTTAAAAAGTCTATTTCTCATGATAAAAAGGTAGTTAATTATGGAAACCACGAAATGGCACGTTGAAAATTGCAGAAGTTCTTTCCAAAGGCATGTTGAAATGGGAAATTCATAATAGTGATCCTTTCTCAAATGCTTTTAATAAGCTGATGTCTTCGTTGACAAATCACATTTCAGAAAACATGTTAGTGGAGATTCTTACTAGAACAGGCCTTGTAACCACAGAGAGCAAGACTCAGGCCCAGCAACCTTCTCTGAGAAGTAGTGAATCATGATTACAGGAGATTCTCTGCTATGGTAATGTCTGGTGCAGTCCTTGGCACACTGTAGCAGGTTGGAGCAGAGAGCAGCTTGGGCTGAGAGGGCTTTCCTGGAAGCTCTTCCTTATGAAGAAATATCCACAAGCCAAGGTCAGCTCTAGCAATGGGCTCTGCACCACCCTGCACTAGCTCCATGTGTGTGAAGCAGCACTTGCCTTTTAGTGCAGTCCCAAACTATCTAGTTTTCCTTATGTATTGGAAATACATTTTATTCTTTTTCCTCTATTAATAGAAACATAATTTTTCTAAGTTCTAAAAAAATTCGCAGATTTGAAAACTGTTTCTGCAAAAAAACCTTTATCTGCCTCTGTTCAGAAGTGCTGCAAATCCTAATATGATTTATCGAACGTCCTTGCTTCTGAAGGGCATTGTGGCTACTGAAATAATGAACTACTTGAAAGTCACATTTAATTTACTTCCAAAGAAACAAGCTAGCACTGCTTGAGGTTGCTGGGGAAACAGGAAAGCTGCTTTAGATCGGTTTGCAGTGCAGGAGACTTGCTGATACTTTGCAATTTTCACATGTTCATCGTAACTTTAATAATCTCTTATTTTGGGGAGCCTGTTTCTGACTTTGTGTTAAATATTTGTCTTCATATCCACAGCATGGCCTTGTTTTCAGTTGTGGATTCTGATTAATAAATTCAACTTAAAAATAAGCGGCTTTACGATACATGCTTACACATTTACTTTTTTTTTTTTTTTTTAAGGACGATTTGATCAAATAATGCCACAAACAGCCCTCAGTGTTTGTGGCTGTGAGATCCTTCATTTTCAGGCAGGAGACAAGCACAGACCAGGGTGAGCTTACAATCAAAGTTGTAAGCAATTTTCTCACCGAATACTTTCCAAAATAATTTTATTGGTCACTCTTAGGTTTTCCTGATTCATTAAAATGTTCTAATAATTTTCAGAGTTGTAAAATTCAGTTACTCCATTCACTTACCACTCATATTTGAAAGCAACATGTAAGTCTGCCGAACTCTGCTAACTCGCTTACGAGGATAAAACAGGCCTCCTTTTTCCATGAGCTGTAGGACACAAATACAAAATAACAGGCACATAGCCTGTGCTATGGTCTGCATTCCCAAATCACTGAAAGTTGAAGTGTTGAAATGAACAGAGCAAGAGAGATACAGAAGAAACACAGTCTTTGACAGCAAGGGATGTTAATATAGAGAGAAATCAATCAGCTTTTGGTACTGATAATCTGGCACAGATCACTGAGGTTTAAAACTATGGCCTGCTCTGCACAGCTGGGCTAAACAAGCCAATGGTGCAGTTAAGACCAGCTCTCGAGTTCCACAATGCTCAGCCCATGCCGCTAGTGAGAAGGGCTGTTTGCTCACAGAAATCAGTTTTACACACGAGGTCAATTTGCTAAAATCATGTCCATCTTGGATTTCATGTTCAGAACTAAAAGAGATACTTGTGCATTATTGTTTAACTATTGCATTTTTTATTTTTCAGAGATCCAAATTGCATCAAGTACAAATTTAATTAAAAATGAACAAACATGTTAAATAATAGTGCTTAAAATGCCTGATGGCCTTGCAATAAGATGCTTTCCATTTAGTTGCATAGAATTATAATACAGAAACTAAGCTAAAAAATATACACAGCACCTCTAACGTAGTTGCAGTATACCAGTATACACAGGACTTATGTTTACAGGCACTTAGGTAAATTGGTGATGTCTTGTCAAGCATCCATCAGACCTCCCCAGTTTCTGCATCAACATCCTTTCAATTTATTTCCTTAACTCACAGTGTTATCTACTAGGAGGAACAGAAGAGGAAAAACTCAAGAACTGGAAAGGAAAATAACCTGAACAAAGAATAGGAGCAAGAGGAAAGAGCTTGTGGCAGATAGACTGGTGTTGCAAAGGGGTTTGCTGTCTGCGGAAGTCCTGCCAGTGACCTTAACACAGGAATCCTGCTGTGCCTGGAAAGGAAAAAGGCTCTGGACACAGCAGGGAATCTCCTCCTGCTGCAGGGCATGCATACCTCTCCTTACTGCTGGTGGAGACAAGTAGACTGGCTGGCTCTCCTCAAAATGTGCTCGTGATGGGAGTTCTGGAAAGGTGTTGCTCCTCAGAATGCACTGCGCATTCTCTTGCAAATGTAAAACCTGAGAAAAAGTGATACCACATTGATGACACCATCAGCTGCAAAACTGGAGCAGAAGTAGGTCAGATTTCTCAAAGAAGTCACCAAGGGCAGGCACTAAACCATACTGCAAAATACCAGCTCCTGGAGTCAACTCAGAAACAATTTGCTACCTGTAAAATTCACTAGTATACATTTTACAATGAGTTCAAACAATTCTTAGTATTGTAGCCTCTCCAATATTGAAATCCCAGAGGAGGAAGCAGGGTTGCACTAGCTATAGGATGCCTAGAGTCTGTTTGATGCCACTCTTGACTGCTTAAAAACAACTGGATTTTTACACCAGTGTCATCAAAAAGGCCTTGTGGAACACCAGCAATCCAGCCTCCTACCTGCCATTTATTCACCACCAAGCAAAGCCAGCTGCTTCTGAGACACAGTAAGACTTAACATGAAATGCGCGTTGCACTAGTGGCACAAAAGTGAGCGTGAAAGATGACATGTTTGCTCTGAACAAGCACTGCAGTAAGGGCTAATATAGCCTTTTGACACATCTGTTTGCAGACATATGAAAAATGATGGACTTTGTGTAAGGCAGCAGTGTTAACCCATCGATTTTAGATGGCAGTTTAAATGGCAGTTGCTTTATTTGTGGTGGAGTAGGAGAAACATCAGAAACCAAAATGCAGAAGATATTACCTGAAATTCTCACTCAGGTCTGTTAACCACCTTATACATTTGCAACTCATTTTCTTCCTCCTCTCACCCTTTCTTATTCCTCAGTTGTTTCCGAATGAGGACTATGCTCTGCCTAATTTGAACAAGCAATTGAACGGACTCACGTGTTTTAAGTAACCTGCTCACATATCCCAGGTATCTGCATGCAATTTGGAAGAGGATAATCACACAAAAGGGAGTAGTATAAAAAATGGATTGCTTCTTTGCTGCATCAGCAAAAGTTGCTTTGAGAAAGTACTGCCACATCATCTTTAAGATAATCTGTCATAAATATCTGGGAGATGATAACCTTGCTTTACAGAAGGGAAAGCTCCTTCGGCTGCCACTATTCAACAAGAAGGTCAGAGGTTTCAGTGCAGTGTGTCTGGGAGCAGCCAGCTTGGGTTGCTTACACCAATGAAGGTAATTCCTGCCTGGCATCTCACCTGGGTACTGGACTGTTCCTTCGGTTTGATCCAAACCGTGTTACAAGGTGCACTGTGTGACTAGGGTCAGGCAGACAGGCAGACGTTGTGCTCTACAAACCGGCAGTGAGAGAGACCTGCTCCTCAGAGCTGCTAGAAGCACAAGCTGGGCAAAGGTGCACAGGGAAGGAAAGGCAGAAATAAAGAGATGTACAGTAAACCTCGTCTCGTGGAAAACCTGCTGTCTAGGTCACACTGCCTCACAGTCTGCTCTGTATTTTTAGAATAGTTTTCACCTAAAGTTTCCAGAGCTGAGTATGTCTCTTCCTCAAATTTTAATCTAGAAAAAGACATAGAATAATGAATTGACTCAGTCAAGGTCATAGGATTTAACTCTCCAGAGTTTAGAAGAGTATCACGAAGGAGAAAGTGGAATTGCAAGGAGGATTCCACTAACCTACAGAGAACCTATGTAACACATGCACGGCACAGACTCCCTTGTGCCATAAAGTTCATCCTGCAAGACCTCAAAGGACAGCACAGCTTTGAACAACCACACTTGTGATAAGGCATAAATATATTATGGCTACCCCTATATTATATCACTGTACAAATGAGAATATTCTGCACCTCTCTGGGAAGAAAACTTGGCAGATTTTTCTGTTCTTTTTGCTGTGCTGTAGAGTTAGCAGACAATAGGCAGGCCAATCATGAGAGCATGGCAATGCAAAACAATGTCCTGTGCCAAAAAAAGAAAAAAAAAAAAAAAGGAAGGAAAAAGGCAAAATAACCCAAGAAACCATAAAATTCAAAAAAGAAAGTGTCTTAATTGAAGTGAAAAGAGAGTGAACTGAAAAGAGAGTATCGATATGGGAAAATATGCTGCTTCTGAGGAATTAGGATGGTATAATATACAATGGAAAATAAAAAATAAGCCATAAAATCTACTTGGTAGTGTCAGTTTAGTTTAAAAGGCTGCTAAACATCCCAGTATACATTAGTATGTATGCTAAGACTGGTGTGTACATAAAGGCACTCCATCAGAAACACACAATACAATGCTAATAGGGTTAGGTGCTCGGAATATAAGGTAACATAAGTGCCATTCGATGCAAGAGTTGCTAGGGAAGGCTGTTTTTGCCTCTTGGTTAATTAAGTGAATTTAGTGCTTTTGAAAGGTGCCAGATTGACAGTGCGAGCCCCAAGTCCTCTATTTATGGCGCAGGGAGCGCGCAGGCGGCAGCAGCAAAGCTCCCTCTTGCTGCCCCTCAGCCTTGACCTGGCGGCCTCACCTCGAGTGAGGAGCCGGCCTCGCGCCTCCCTCTCTCTGCCTCTTCTTTCTCTGGCCTCTCTGGGGAGGCTGCTGATAAAGGTGCTAATTAGGGCTGATTGTAACGGAGGGTTTTGTGCTGCGAACACCTGTCCATTAAGAACCAAATGGGGAACATGGGCTTTTCTTGACGTGGGGCACAGCACAACCTCTAACAAGGAAGGATTTTTCAAGTGCTGCTGACGTGGGGCCAGAGCTGAGGCACTGTGTATGAGAAAGACAGATGAAGGAGTTCATCGTATTTCACTCAACTCAGTTGTTTAGAGAGTAATGGGAAAAACAGTGTTCTAACGATGACATCCACATCCACCGTTCTGATGACTCCCTTTCTAGGAGTCAACTCTCATTCTTGACTTCTACCTCTGACACTGGCCTTCCTTTGTGTCTATTAAACTATTTTAAGGAAGCATGAATTACTCGAGGCAAAACCAAAGAAAACTGGTAAGTAACTCTGCAAAGCAAGCCCAAGTCTGCAGTAAATCTGGTGTGTGAGAGTGCCTGCACACCCTCCATTTCCCCCTGCTATGAGACTATGGAGAAGAGGATCAGCCTTCATTTGAAAAATGATGGGCTGTTGTTGAAGAAAACGCTTCAAATGATCAACCTGACTTGTACCTATTTTTATGCCTTGTTTGAGTGTGCAGGGGGAACTACCGCTCAGCTTCTGTGCTAGACACAGAAACTCCTTTAAGCCCTGAACCACCCAGCCCTTTGGAAGTTCTTCCCTTGAATTATCTGATATAGTTCAAGAAAGAGTCAGAAATCCTACTGTAAATAAATGGAGAGTTCAACTGAGGCATCTACAAAGATCAAAACAGTGCAGGCAATTCTAAAATAAGAACTTTTTTCCCTCCTTTTTCCGAAAGAGACAGACCGCAAGCCCTGACTGTCTTTTGCCTCCTTCAAGGCGTAATAGCAAGGTACAGCAGCTCAGTGTTCTTGACATCAGCAAAGAGGCTAAAAACACCGTCAGGAAAGAGCCAGTATCTCCTACAACAGCTAATAGCACTTGCACTGATGATAAAGGTTTGGGTGAAAGATGAGATGAAAAAGGTTTTGCTTGTAGCACAACATGCTTTTCTACAGCACTTTGCCCCTTAAGTGTTTATGTCGAATGAATAGGAGGTGCTTTATATGACTGCTGCTGAATGGAGCAGTCTATTTAGCATGAACTTTTTGGTGGCCTAACTTTCTGAAGTGACATGTAAAAGTTTCGTGGATTACGCATCAGTCCCGTTAACTTTCCATCTGAAGCTAACGTGGGCAGTGATAAGGACTGCACAGAAGTACCTGCAATTCTCTTTTTAGAACAGACACAGAAATAACTTTGTGTGTAACTTGAGCTCATGTGCCTCACGTAGACATAATATACGGTGTCACATCTGACGAGGAGCTATCCAGTTATCTTGGTGGGCTCTACAAGGCTGCAGGTAACGTGCAAATATTTTCACCGGACCACAGACAAATCGTGTAGGTTTTATGGAAAAATAAGGCCAGGATTTGAAAAGATAACTGCCAATGCCTTAAAAAAAATGTGACATTTGCATTAAAACTCCTTGAGGATATCCCTCCTGCAGTTGATAGGCACAGGGATGAGTATTACTCTTAACTTTCTTCTGCTTTCTTCTCCTCTAGCACTGATCTCATAGTGGACAACATCTCTGATTTCTGCTTATTTTCACTAGATGGGCAGCTCCATGGAAGCTCATCTGTAGCCAATCTGCTTGGAGGACTATGCAAGACCCCAATTTCTGTAAGAAAATGAATCCTTTTAGGCCCACTCACATCATTCTATTCTGGCAGCCAGCAGGGAATTGTTTGCTCTATTGCTGGGAACCTTGCGGACTTAGAACAAGAGTAACTTTGGGACTGAAAATTGTGAAGATGTCACCTTTCCAAAAGCTGCAACTCAGATAGGAATATTGGAACACGAGGAGACATCTTCTCATTGCACAAGGACAATCCTACTCCTAATGCTGACACACATCCGTGGGACCAGCTCAGGGCATTTTCACCCTTTCATGCCCTGGGTATTTGTAGAGCATTTCTGGTTCACGTGTTAATATTTACAGAAAGCTGTATTTACACAAAAATATTTACAAAAAAAAAATATTTACACAAAGCTTAGGACAGTGTAGGAGATAATGAAGCGTCATCAGAGCAAACTGTCTCCCTACAAAAAAAAAAAAAAAGCCGAGTACTCTGATGCCAATTCACAACTGTAGTGAAAATCAAGGGAGGCATTAGAGGGTATCAGTCTCAGACCAGAAGGTCTCAGATCACCACACGAGGTGATCTGACCTGCACACTCGGGTGCATGGGCACAGATGCAGGACATGCCCCCTCTTTGAGGAGTCACTGTCAACATGGAAACTGATCTGGTGAGGACAAAAGGAAAAGCAAGGTGAATCAGGGGCAGAAAGTTATTAAAAATATTAATAATACTAAAAGTAAGACAGTTTTGTCTGTTCTGAAAGCAGAAGCAGATCAGAAAATAGGTCAGGAGTGCAGAAAAAATGTTACTTGTATTGTGTCAATTTGCAAAGTATATTCATATCCAAATATAGTGCATTTATAGCCACCTCTAATTCTAGGGAGTAATGTACTGCATATTATTTTTATTATTTCTATTTCTGAGGGTGCATCTACAAAAAACAAAATGCTACTGTGATGGATGCTGTGCAATCCAGCAGTAGGAGAAAGATTCCATGGAAAAGAGTTTATGGGCCAGTCAAGAGAGACAAGGTGAAGGGTGCTAGCACAAGAAGGTGAGATTGTTTGTCAGCAATCATATAGTAAAAGAGAAAATAAAGTTATCTTCTATATTCTGAGGCAGTGCTGTACCTACAGAACCACATACACATTCAACTGAGTAATAAAGCCCTGCTGGAAGTCTAGAGAACACGAATGAGCTTGTTCCCTTCCTACTTCTAAGTTCAGACAAATCCAACACAGTTGCAGAATTCTCAGAAGTTTCTAAACTTCCTGTCATGAAAACAGTGGGGGAAAAAAGCCCTCATCCTCTCCCACTGAGAGACCTCTAATCATTTCCCATCCGTAAGTTCATCTTTTCCGGGCATCAAAGATTTCCCATTGCAGTTCATGCTGGAAATGAAAATGAATGTTCTTCTGCTACCGGAACTACCTGTTCAAACCAACAACAAAAACTACCCCCATGCCCCAGCCCAATTACTTGGGACAGAGAAATGAAAACCGGGCAGTGAAGAAAAGTTCTCAAGACGATATCCACAACACATTTCTAGTGCAAAACGCCTCTTTTCATTTGATTTGAAAATTCCATTTTGATTTTTCTTCCCACAGTATCTTTTTACTTAAGGAAAAGTAATATATTTTAGGTCTTCATACAAGAAATTGACAAAATGAGTGAATTTATTAGCTCATTTAAAGCAAGAAAGTATTTAAAAAAAAAAACACATTTTTAACTTAAATATCTGTTGCATTGGTATTAGAAAGCAAAGCATTTCTGCATTCAAAGACATAAACACGTGATTCTGAGAGCAATTTAAGGTTGCCTTAATGCTGCCTTTTTCACATGTAAGGGATTTATGTAACTCTTTTTTGCATGTACAGATACAATAATGCATTAAAAGCTTTATTTACTTGTATAGATTTTAAAGTAATTTAAGGTAAATTTTGCTTTGAAAATGACTGTCTTTCATATGTATTTCCTCTGAATTCTGGCAGCATGTTGGGAAATGCTTTCTAGCCTGCAGATTTCCTGATGGATTTGTAAATTGCTCTTCCTCATCCTGAAGGAGCAATGACTGAAATCTTTAAGGAACTGACATGTTCAACTAAAATTTCAAAGAACTTTCTTGTAAGATTATGAAATCTACAGCTTCCATTCTTAAAATACGATGAATGTAAGTCAAGTTCTTTTATTACTGTGTAAACAAGTCAGAAATGTAAGCAACTTTTAAAATGGTTGCAAAAATTGTTTCAGTCTTTTAGAACTGTATTTCTATTGTGCAATTCCATTGGAATAAGGCAAAAAAAGAGTTTCCAATGTGTTGTATATACTATTAGCCACATTTAAGTTAAGCATTTCTATTCTCAATGGAATAATTCACCAACTGTCTAATCTGTAATAAAGTATTTATTGTATTTACAAACCTAATTTCTTGAGCCTCAGCTCCACAGATTTTGTTTTTAATTCTTATTGCTATCGCTGGCTTCTAACCTCCTCATACAAGCTTTCAAAGGAGATAATCAAAGCAGCAAAAAACTAATCAAGATTGCAGCAGAACAAGTGTATAGGCACACTGTTCAGAATGTAACAAGCTTAGTGATTAAAAAGTTGTGATCACACAATGATTTGTTTCCAGCGGAGATATAGCCCTCAGGATCATTTTTGAACACAATAATTTATAGCCTTAATATTTAACATCGTCTTGAAATTAATTTTGTTCCCCTCAGTATTTGCTGGTGTTTAATTTTCCTGTGATTGTTTATTGAACGGAGATATAACAATGGCACTTTAGAAACTTTAAGGAGGTTATTTTTTTCTTTGCACTGGTTTTCCCATAAATGCTGCAGAGAACGGGAAATAGAAAAGTCCTCTAAAATATGAATAGCTACTACTGTACAATGAAGTTATTAAAATTGTAGCTACACAGTGGTCAGGTGAAGCTGCTCCATAATAACTGTAGTTGTATTCAGCAGCTACAAAGAGGCAGGATAATTTTCCGGAGGCAAAGACATTCCAGGATGGAAATGAACGCAGAAAAATTCTCCTGCGTAACACAGAGCAGGAAATGAAGAGAATCTCAGCAAAACATTAATCTGAATAGGAAAATTCGTTTCAATACTTGAGACTATGTGTTATTATTCTATGCCTCCTCATTTTGGCAGGCAACAGCATTCTGTGAAAGACAAAGCAGCTGAAGAGTTTTGTGGCAGCCAGGCAGCTCTAGGATTTGAAGGGACCATAATAGGTCTGACAGGACACAGCCAACAGCACTGTTGTCTGACTAAGAGAATACTCTTTTTCTTAAAAATTTAACACCTTTCTCAAGGTGTCATTTATAACTGTATGTGATCTGACATATCTGATAGCAAATATTTAGTTTGGACACCTTTGCTTTTTCTGAGTGAAAAAAAAATATATAAAAGAAAGACAGAACAAACACATAAGCAAGAGTAGCAGGTGACTGTCACTTAGGCACTCTACATATGCTCTTAGCATTCGAAATATGCAGAAAAAAAATCACCTGATACTCTTCAGGTACTCTCATCAGTGGGTAAAAGTTTCCCATAAGAAGTAACTAAAGAACAAGACGTGGATGGGAAAGGAGATTTAGATTGGAATTAAAGTTGCATGTTAGGACTAAGACAAAGGAGCATGAGAGCTAAAAACTGCCGTTAAATATTTGACTATTCATGCCTTGAGCCAGAATGGGTGGAATTATGTACAAATGATCTTCATTTGGCTTAACTGCTCAGCCATTTGACGGGAGTGGTCCTGTCTGCTTCTAGAAGTCTAGCTAAATGCTACAGATTACACAGCACTTTGTGAAAAGCGGAGAAAACCTTCCTCCTCTTCCTTCACCTCCCTCCCTGAGCCACAGCAGACCTGAGGGAACCAGCCCTGCTGTTCTAGGCTATTTACAACTTGGGGTCAGGACACGAAGACACGGAGCAAACGCAGCTCTGGAATCCTGCTCAGTTAATCTGTATGAAATCCTATAAAATACTTCTTGCTGTCGTCATCCATGAACTACTGGAAAGTTGTAACGTGTGACGAGACCCGCTGGCCAGGCAGTTCCCCAGCTGCAAAGAGCACACACAACAGTAGTGGTAGATGCTTTTCTACAGCTAAACAGTGAAAATATTTCTGCAAACAACGCTCGAACTCGAACCCTCTCTTTTGTTGCTGAGCCAGAGATCAGTCTGTGCTGATTTAAAATGCATGGCTAAGTTTAAAACTTTAGTAAGGGCCGATCTCTGAATAATCCTTTAGGGATTATTGTAATTAAGGGAGTAATCCTTGATGCTTCTTAATTTGTGTCCATTTGAGAGCCGAGTGCCACTTCTTGCATCACAAAAGAGAGAAGAAGAGGTGAAAATGACAGAGGTTTAAACATTAACAGCTCTTCCTGTCTCCCCATGCAGGGGGGCAATACAAACAGGTGGAATATTTAAAACCATGAGGCCATTAGAATAAAAACCAAATGTGAATACTCTTCCCTCAGGTATAAACCCAGGAATGCAAAGCGAGCGAGATCTTAAACATGGAGAAAATGGTTGATGTTAAGAAACATTCTGCACAGAGATAAGGTAAATGCATCTTAAAGACTCACATTTGAAAATGATAACTTGGAAGTTACCATTTTGTGTCAATCCTGAAATGCCTCTCTGCATAAATCTTCCCTCACAAGAAACTGTCATTTTAGTGACATCAGCAACAGCAAATTTTCTTATCACTGTAACATTTACAGAGCCTTGTTTACAGAGGTTAACACAGAAAGGACAAATTGGACAAGTAAGAGGAGGAGCTGGCAAACCTAAGTAATAAAACTTAGAGGAAAGGGTCACGTTAAAGTAATGGAAGTCATGATGTGTGTGAACAAGCTTCACCATCTACTAAAACAAACCAACAAAAAAAAAAAAACCAAAAAAAAAAAAAAAAAAAAAGGATTTTAATAAACTATTTAATGTGAGGATTTGGGTTTTTTTTGACAGTTTAAATGACCTCCTTGCAGCACAAGCATTCACCAGACCGCAGCAGGCTCAGGCCATGCCAGACAGTAACAGAGTTTTTCTTCAGACCCTAACAGGAAGTAAGAAAATAAGATGAAAATTATTATCTTCTGACATAAATTCCTGTGAAGAGTGAGTGAGAAAATGAAAGGACATATTAATGTTCTCTGTCAGTTGTTGTGAACTGAATGAAACTACGTTAGTGAGTTAGCACCCTTTGCAAAAACCATAAACTTTTCTCCCTCCCACTGCCCCCAACATGAAGTATTACAAAGTCTTATAAGGAATGCCTTGCTTCATGATTTGGCAAGCATTTAGAGGCAGGTGTTTAACATGTAATTATCCTGTGGACTCCCTAAGAATGATTGCTTCATGATACACATTTATCTGTAATCGAATATAGTTTACAGAGGTGGGTTTTTTTTTTTTTTTTTTTTTTTTTTTTTTTGCATGACAAATTACCCAGTGCTTTATGGAAATGTAACATTTTGGCTGAATGGTGTGGAGCAGCCATGCTGCATGCTGATGAGGACAAAGTAGCTCCGCTCTTATTTGCAACTGGCTCAGACCTTTCCATTAGCAAATTAAAATCTGTTCAAATTTATTTACTAATATATTAGGAGGAGCTTCAGGCTAACCTCTACTGACCTATATTATACAGCAAACAACTGTAGCGGTGAAAATAATTAATAGAGTGTATTGCACCTCCTGCTTGTTTCTCAAGCACACCCTAGGGTCAGCTGGATAGTGGCTTTGCCATCTGCATTCTGCTACAAGGCCACATTTACTTAAAAATTATCAATTATATTTTGAAATGACTTCTTTTAATTGTACTCTCTTTACTCAGGGCACTCTATTTTTGAAGTTTCTGGAAGTTTGTACACAAAAGCCTTATTCTATTTCAAAATTTGAAATGTAAAACTTTCTGTACTATTTGGTCACGGAAACTGAGCAAAAAGGCAAGAGCAGCTACCAGCCACAGCCGTAAATACCTTATTAGTGTCACTCGGGTGGGAAGTACCGAGACCAACTTTCCAAGCTTTACAGGGTGTATCACCATGCAGATCAAACCACGATGGCCTTCCCTAAACATCTTTCCTCTTCAATTGTTGAGGTTATCAACTGCTAAGCACTCGTCAAAGCTCGCTGCTCGAGAGCTGAGGGTCTCTCTGGAAAAATAACGCAGGTATCCAGGTGCTGTGGGGCTGCTCACGTGCAGCTCCCCGCCCCGCGCCAGGGCCCCCCTGCCCCTCATCCCCCAGGTAGGCAGCACCTCAGACACAGCCAGAAGCTTGCTCGTAATTAGGCAGTACTTTATCCCTATCGCATACAGGAAAATAAAAAATAAAAAACCTCCAGTAAAGTAACAAGTCAATGCATTAATTTTGATTCGAAGTTGTGGACCGTAAGCGATGCCCATCAAAAAATCTGGTGCGTCACCTTCGTTAAGAGAAACCTCGGCTGCTAACGAGCACGGGATGCGCAATACGCAGCAGTCTGTCTCAGACGAACAGACGAGGACGCTCTACATTACCTCTGCTTCCCTTGCCTACCAACGACCGTGCTGAACTTTTTATCCCTTAAAGCCAGGCAGTTCTGAGGCTTTGATTGATTTTTTAAGGAAGACATTGAATATGATACACTGAAAAATTAAAAAAGGCCTGGGATGAAAAAATGTGCTACCCAAGCGCACAGGGAATAGCTGAAGCTCAGCCACTTTTATAACTAGCTTTACTTGCTAATAAAGCATTTAAATGATAGGTGTATGTCTTCTCCACATCAATAACTAGAGCAAAAGCTGCTATTCAGGGATCAGTTGACATTTCTCAGTCTTTTGTGAGAAATAATTTTAAGATATAATGTCGGACCAGTCAACACTTCACTTTAAGGTGTCCGTGTAATATATACATGCAGAGCTGCCCCTGCTGCAGAGCTAAGTGGTATTGTGGGGCTCAAACAACCGGAGCATCAAATGCACATGAAAACAGACGATTTGTGCTGGCTTAAGTCACCCAACGGGGATCTGACTGACATCTAGCAGGGCCAGACCAGCCCGCGGTGGCTACCCGGATGCCCGTTCAGTGACTTGGGCTCTCACGAGGACGCGCAGGGAGCTGCAGAGCTGCGCACAGGGGCACGGTGGCCGGAGACGGCAGCGACCGTGCCCGCTCCGGGATGGATTCCCCTCGGTGCGCGCACGCCGGCCCGTGCCGCGCTCGCACGGGGCGCCC